>NW_020174267.1:814334-1040492 GCF_003031525.2 Neophocaena asiaeorientalis asiaeorientalis | reverse complement strand
CTGTTTTGGTTTTTTTTTTTTTTTTTTTTTCTGAGTTTTATGTACTATTAAAGACACATAGCATTGAACTTTTTTCACTTTTAGTTTAATTTTTTACAAACAGAGTCCTGTTGTCTCAGTTTGTATTTCCTTTCACTAGTATTTCTCAAAGTGTGGCTCCTGGAGCAGCAGCCAGCATCCTCTGAAAACTTGTTGGAAATGCAATGCTTCAGACCCTGACCCAGATTTATGGAATCAGAAACTATGGAGGCAGAGCCCAGATATTGGTTTAACCAATCTATCCAGGTGATTCTGATGGTGCACACAAAAGTGTGGGAATCACTATCTTAGGATGTTTTTGTAACTTTTGCCCTTCCTTTTGTTGATCTGTTGGGTTCATATCATTTTAATGTTTTCCAGTTTTATTCTATACCTGTCTTTGGAAGCCACATAGTGTCACTTGTGATGCATTCTATTGGTCACAGTCACAGAATTCTGCCCAGGTTCAAGGGGAAGGGCTAGAGACTCCATCTTTGATGAAGGAGCAGCAAGCTCATCTTGTAAAAAGAATATACAGGATGAGAAATAGCATCATGCCATCTTTGAATAATACAATCAGCAACACCCTGTGAACCTTAAACATATTTAAAAATGTAAGACAGAATAAATGTGATTATCCCTGCTTAAACAAGGCATCAGTGAATAAATAGCTAAAAATGGAATCAATCTTTATGCACAAAGAAAATAGACCTTTATGTTCACTGGAGACTTTTTGGTTGAAAAAAGATTAGATGTTTCTTTTCCCCTTAAAAATCCCTCCTACTGAAGTTAAGGGATTCGAATGAGATGATAACTTCCTAGTATTCTTGTCATAGTGTGTAAAGTAAGAAAAATATTTAGAAGAAAATAGAGAAACTCAAATCTACAACTTAATAGAAGTTGCTATTATAGGTTTATGTTTTCCCTGGAAAGGAGTATGCGGGTCCCATAAAGTATTATCAGAGTCTGTTAAACCATACAACTGGTCCTTGAGAAGTTTGAGCCAATGTGCATAAAGTACTCATTTGAGAGGCATTCCTGGCAATTGAAACTAGCCCTATGAGTATGGCAGAAGGTTTTCCAGGCTATTGTACATGCAAACACAAGGAAACCAAAACACAGCATCTTGGACTGAAGAAGGAAGTGGGAATCAAACAACCAATTGAGTAGAATAATGAACTTAATGGACTGAGAAGAATGAGAAAATCCATGATGAAGGCAATAGAATATACTGAATAATCCTAAAGCAAAATGGGAAACTAGGGCCTTGGAATGTTCCTGGGGGCTCCAAGACTAGCTCTAGGCTTCTGTGTCCTGTGGTTGATGAGGATACTATGTCAGATTGAACATTCAGTGCTATTTACTGTTAATAGGTTACAATCACATGTTTATAGATCAGCTGGACATTTTTGCTGGTCTGGGCCAGATTTGGCTGATCTTGGCTGAGCTTCCTTTTGCATCTGTGATCAGCTACATGCAGAGGAGATAGACAGATTTGTAATTTTGGTTGAGCATTTCACATGTCTATGGCCTTTGCTGGCAAAAATGAGATGAACCAGCTCTGACCCATAAGGACTTCTTCACTGGGCCACTGGGCAGGAGTCTGAGAGGTATATGGAATTGTGCAAGGTCTTTTGAGGCCTAGAATTGGGACATGTACAACCTTATTTCATCTTTATTCTATAGACTCAAGAAAAGCTTGGATATGAGGGGTGAAGAGATAGACCCTGCTTCTTGATGGGAGCTTCTGCAAAGTCACACTGAAAAGGAGAATGGGTGTAACAGAGGCAATCGTGGCCATTTTTACTATCTACCATGGTTCCTGATAGAAGGAGTTTACTTTCTAGTGAGGGGAAGATTGACAATGTTTATGCAAACATAAAAGCAAGGAAACAGCAGGGAAATAAACAAATAGACAAAGTAATCTTACATTATAATAAGTAAAATGAAAACAAAAATACTTGGAGAGTGAGCACCCAGGCAGAGGAACACTTGTATAAGAGTTTTGGGTTAGAATGAGCTTGAATATTTGCACATAGTTAAAAGAAAGCCAATGTGGCTACAGTGCGGTGTTCCAGGGGTGGGAAAAGCAGGTGAGATGGGTACTTGAGGGGGCTCAGATTATACTCATCCATGAAGGACAAAGTTGAGTTGGTATTATATTCTAAATATTGGAGGCTTTTAATCAGGAAAGAGATCTGTTCTAGGTTAAATTCCACTTTGTGGCTTCAGCAACACAGATGTCCTCAAATGACCTTTATGGCTGGAAATGCTCATGAGTGTTCTTTATGTTACTTGTAGTTTTCTCTATCAATTGCAATCTTGGCTGCTAAGAGTACTGTCAACAGGCACTTTACCTGGCAAATACTGCTTTCAGTTCAGTGGCCTCACGTTACCTCAATAAACCCAAATTGTCCACAGGGTCAACATGGGAGAGGTAAGACCTGAACTCCAGAGGAAAGGGGGAATGTATTATAATCACCATATGTAGCACTTCATTCTACCTCCATATTTGTTCCTGTGGCAAATAACTAAGAGGGATATGAATGAGTACATTCGTTGTGAGAAAAATTTGTGATTAAGTTCCTAAACATAGAATCACCGGAAGCTATAAAGACTATCAAGTTTTCATCTGATGTTTTCACCCACTAGAGATCCAGATAATGAAATTCTTCTAGACAGAATACTATTAAATTGTATGGAACTTGCTGTATCTCTCTCAGAGGCAGCTGTTAGATACTGACTGACTAAAGAACATTCTTGCAAGCCATGCCTGCACAAGACCAAAACACTAGTTAGGAACAAAGAGATAAACCAAAATATTAAAATCAAATATAAACACACACACACACACACACACCCCAAAACATAAAGCCTCTTTCCTAAAACAATTCCTCCTGAATTTTTCACATAATGGCACACATAGAAAATTTTAGAATTTGTACAGTACACTCGGATAATAAGGGAAGGCTGTTGGTTGAAGTAGGTGACTATGACAGAGTTCTGTAAAGGTGAGGGATAGGACTAGTTAAGAAGGGTTATGTGCTTATGTGGCAATTCTGAATAGAAAACCAAAATACAGTAAATAGTTTATGAACATATCAACAGGGAAATGAATTTGTCTCTTTGCTATGTTATTTTCATTAGTAGCACGTTTTTCGGGTTAGCTCTATAAAATGAATATGTCACTCTTGACATGCTCCTCCTGTCACACTTGTTTACAATAAATAGTTCAGCAATCATCAAGATACCAGCAAGAGGCAGGCTGTGCATGGGATGAGTTTTAGCACCACGCAAGTAGCCATGTTTACTTAATTTGGAAGATAGCACAGTAATTTTCCACTTAAATTTCTGTCTGTGAATCTATAATAGAAACTGTTTCTTGGTTGTGGCTTTGGCTGTTTTAACATTGTAGCAGTTGTTGTTTCAGTTATGCATTGCTAGCCTTACTTTCCTTTTATGAATTACTTCCAATTATGCACTAACTTTGAGAATGTATCTTAAAGGGAATTTTCTATTTTCCTAAATGAGTTTTTGAAGCTCCTCTCCGTGTTCAGGTAACCATTTCTTACAGCTTTGTTGACTTAGGTCTAATTACTTGACCCAATTTGTGTCATCTCTCTGTATTAAGGATATTTGATGGCTTTTTGTCTCAGGCTTTTAGTCTATACTTCATTAATGATGTTTTTTAAAGGTTACAGACATTTCCTATTGAAAGAACTCTTCCTTAATTCATCATTTTAAAATTTGCAAGTATATCTTCTAAGCATTTAATATTGTTAGTATCATTAATATTACTAAAAGCATATTAAAGAAGTGCCAATACTCTGAATAATCTAGAGCACATGGAGGGAAATATTCTCCCTCCACAGCCAGCTCAAAATTTGTAGAAAACATTATATTCTTGTCTCCCGTTGAGTTGAGAAAATGAAACTTTTGGGGTGGATGGTGAAGATGCTGACATTTCATGCATAGTTATTATTTCTTCAAATATCTACAGTGCGAGTGGGCCAGGTGCCATACATCCTGGAGCATAATGAAGTAGATGGCTCCAAGAGTTGTATTTTGTTCTATAGGCAGTAGATTCACATTTTCCTTCCTTTTTGTGTACACTTTTTGATGTGGCATAAATGATGGCAGCAGTGGTAAGAGACAGAGAAAGAAACATCCGGCCATCCAGAGGATACAGGTGGACTCTGACATTTGCTTCTGCACCATCTGCCTTCTTACCTATAACACACTCTTGAGAAACAGACACAGAGGCTCACCGAGACTGTGCATGGTAGAAGGCAACTGGCCAAGGTTCTTCTTCAGAACATGAAGATAAAGACAAGAAACTTTGGACCAGGTATTTTCAATTGCTGTGTCTCAGATTCCATGTCAATGAAATGTTTCTTAGAAGTTGGAAACATGGGTGAATGACAGTCATGCAAATCCACTTACCTCTAAATTGTTCACCAAAGACAATTGTGTTCACTTGGGGCAGATACCTGGGTCCTTGAATATTGTGACTCTTTTGTGGAGCATATCAGGAGGTTTGGGTTTTCTTTAACTCTGCTCTCTCCCTTATCCCAGATCTAAGTATAGGCATACCTTTGTTTTATTGCACTTCACTTTATTGCCTTTTAGAGATACTGCATTTTTTACAAGCTGAAGGCTTGTGGCAACCCTGCATCCAGCAAGTCTATCAGCACCATTTTTCCAGCAGCATTTCTCACTTTGTGTCTCTGTGTCACATCTTGGTAATTCTTACAAGATTTTAGAACTTTTTTTATTATTATATTGTTATGGTGATCAGTGATCGCTGATGTTACTATTGTAATTGTTTTGGGGCACCAAGAACCGTGCCCATATAAGATGGCAAATTTAACTGATAGATGTTGTGTGTGTTCCGACTGTTCCACCAACCAGCCCTTTCTCCATGTCTCTCTCTCTCCTCAGCCTCCCTATTCCCTGAGACATAACAATATTGAAGTTAGGCCAATTAATAACACTACACAGGCCTCTAAATGTTCAAGTAGAAAGTAGAGTTGCAGGTCTCTCACTTTAAATCAAAAGCGAGAAATAATAAGCTTAGTGAGGAAGGCATTTCAAAAACCTAGATAGGTTGAATGCAAGGCCTCCTGTGTTAAACAGTTAGCTAAGTTGTGAATGCAAAGAAAACATTCTTGAAGAAAATTAAAAGTGCTACTCTAGTGAACACACAAATGATAAGAAAGTGAAACAGCCTAATTGCTGATATGGAAAGGTTTTAGTGGTCTGGATAGAAGAGCAAATATGCCACATCATTCTCTTAAACCAAAGTCTAATCCAGAGCAATCATACCTCTCTTCAATTCCAGGCTTAGAGTGGTGAGGAAGCTGCCAAAAAAAGTTTGAAGGTAGCAGAAGTTGGTGTGTGGATTTTAAGGAAAGAAGCTGTCTCCATAACAAAAAAGTACAAGGTGAAGTAGTAAGTGCTGATGTAGAAGGTGTTGCTTCCAGAATTTATCCAGAAGACCTAGCTACGACAATTAACGAAGATGGCTACACTAAACAACAGATTTTCAATGTAGATGAAACGCCTTATATTGGAAGAAGATGCCAAATAGGACTTCATAGCTAGAGAGGAGAAGTCAATGCCTGGCTTCAAGGCCTCAAAGGACAGGCTACCTCTCTTGTTAGGGTCTAATGCAGCTGCGGACTTTAAGTTAAAGCCAGTGCTCGTTTACCATTCTGAAAATTTTAAGGCCTTTGTGAATTATGCTCAATCCACTCTGCCTGTGCTCTATAAATGAAACAACAAAGCTTGGGTGATAGCACATCTGTTTACAACATGATTTACAGAATATTTTAAGCTCAATGTTGAGACCTACTGCTCAGAAGAAAAGAATCCTTTCAAAATATTACTGCTCATCAGTAATGTATCTGCTCACCCAAGAGCTCTGATGGAGATGTACAATGAGATTAATGTTGTTTTTATGCCTGCTAACACAACATCTGTTCTACAGCCCACGGATCAAGCAGTCATTTAGATTTTCAAGTTTTATTACCTAAGAAATACATCTCATAAAGCTATAGCTTCCATGAATAATAATTCCTTTGATGGATCTGGACAAGGTAAATTGAAAACCTTCTGGAAAACATACAACATTCTAGATGTCATTAAGAACATTCATGATTCATGGGAAGAAGTCAAAATATCAACAGAGAACTCATTCCTGAAAGGGAGAGTCGGTCGTTGTAGCAAACTTCATTGTTGTCTTACTTTAAGAAATTTCCAAGCCACCCCAACCTTCAATAGCCACCATCCTGATCAGTCAGCAGCCATCAACATCAAGGCAATACCCTCCACCAGCAAAAATTCACTGAAGGCTCAAATGATGGTTAGCATTTTCTTAAACAATAAAGTATTTTTTAATTAAGACTTTTAAGACTTAAAGACTTTTAAAAGACATGATGTTATTGCATAGAGTACAGTATAGTGTAAACATAACTTGTACTGGAAAACCAAAAAATTTGTGTAACTCACTCTATTGCAATATCCCCTTTATTGTGGTGGTCTGGAACCAAACATGCAATATCTCCAAGGTGTGCCTGTAATACAAAGCCTTGCCAATTTTATCTTTAAACATTTTTCAATTATGTCCCCTTTTCCATCTGCAAATGCTATCTTGGGTGACACCCACATCATCTTGCAAGCTGACCCTGAAACAGTCTATAAACCAGTTTTCCCAACTCCAGCCTTTTCCCTTCAAATCCATCAGACAGACCTAAAATAGCAACTCGACCCTGTCATTCCTTTGTTTAAAACTCTTGAGTGGCTCCTGTTGCCCAGAGGATATAGTCTAAGTTTCTTAACACAGAGATCAAAGCTCTGCCTACAGACTCTCCACGCCTCTGGCTTCGCCTCTACTCTGCTTCAGCAACGCTGAACACGTGTCATGCCATTTCTCTTTTTATGACTTTGCTCCTGATGTCCTAACTGCTTGGAATATATCTTTTCTCCTATTCATGTCTGACTCTTTTTCATACTTTAAAACTGCACAAATATCAACTCCTCCAAGAATGCTCTCTACTCCCTAAAAGACAGGGTTAGATGCCTTTACTCTGTGCCTCATATGCTTGTAATGTATTTCCTTTATAATGACACTTACTATATCATCTGTGTGCTCATTTTCACCACTATACTGCAAGCTCTTTGAGGACAGAGGATCTTATTCTTTGAATTCTTGGCCCCTTACCAAGTACATGACTCATTAAGAACACTCAGCACATGTTTGTGTAAAGAACGAACTAAAATGCCTCTGTGAATCGATGAAACCCCTATGAAGTGAGGAGAGAGAGAGAAAGAGAGGAGAGAAACCTGGAATAAGCCTTTGGAAATTCCCACAAATTATGTTCTCTATTGTATTTTACTTCATCTGTCCTTTTTATCTTTAGATCAAGGGCTATAGCTGATTTCCTGCTTTCTCAGAACCACTTCAAAATGGATGGTATGGTTCTCAACACACACACTGTGTGTTCAGTGAATATTTGTGATTGACTGATAATCCTTGGGACACCACTGAGATATTGCTCTGTGTCATGACTGAGCAAATGTATAAGAAAAATTGGTTCAGAGCAGAGATATAAATACTCAACATTATATTGCAAGGAATGTTATTGTGCTTTATAGAAAAACGTATGAGAACATTTGTGAAAGAAAGAAAAATGAAAAGCAGAAAGATCCATCCTTTCAGTCTATTTATCTTATAATTTATCATCCATCTGTTACCTTCCTAATCCATCTCACTTTACCCATCATCTGTTTTCCCACCATCAAACACTGCATTAGTTTAATGCAGTGGCGTATATTTTATTTCTGTGGCACCAAGTGGATATATTTGTAAATAGGAGGGCAAACTGAATGCCAACTGTAACTGATAACATACATCCTACACTTATAGAGAAGCCAAGGTCATTTTCTTCTTCCTGTCGTAACTATACAAGTATACAACTCTTTACCTGGTGAAACAGCAGCAGTTATGTCATTCTTATATACCTAGAAAATCAGAACCAAGTGCTTTCCATAAAATTGTTCCATGTGAAATTGGCATCAATTAATGCACTGAACTATTCTTTCTCCTGGATGGAAATGTCATTTAAGAAATATGAAGATATTATTTAATTGTACTAGGAGGAAAAACTAGGCATCAGGAGGATTCTTATTCAGGCACAGATTGCGATTAAAACCTTACCTGAGGTGCCCTGTAACAGGGTCTCTTTCACTTCCTGTCTTATCTTTGACAGCCTGTCTTAATGCAGACTTAAGGCCAGAGCCAGGCCACAGCTCAGGAGAGGTGAACACTGTGTATTGCACTAGATTCTATAGTAAATGCTTTTATCCATGAATCCCAACAGTCACTAACTTTCTTTATAGCTGTGTATATCTAGTCAATAAGAAAAGGTTTACTTACCCCCCTTGCCGCTCACAAGGCACTTAGAGAATTGAAGCAACACAATTCCATTGAATAGTATATTTGGCCACAAAAGGATGTTTCACATTTACTTGAAGAGCAGCAAGCTAGCATGAAATGAGGCAGGGTTAGTTCCAATTATACACTAGATCTCGTCAGCAGAGATAAAATTCCTTGCTGAAATATCTGAAATTCTTAATAAAAATTCCTGGAAGCCTGTGAACTTCTTGGCAGCATATGTAAATTTAGGAGAAAGAAATAATCACAAATCTGTCGTGCTGAAAGGGCTGATTGGGGTTTTGGGGGAACACTGGAAGAGTTACTAAACATTGACATAGCTCTTTTCTCTGAATAATGAATATATTCACTATTCCCTGAATATTGTGCATATTTCCCTAAGATATGTAAAATATATGAAAGAAAGGGAAAACTAATCTATAATGAAACCATGGATCTTGAACAACCTCTTGACACACTTTATAAAGAAAATCTGGCACATACAGGGAAATTTTGAACAAAATGAAAGAGGGCTCTGAGATTCACAATAACTGAAAAATGGTGAATATGATGTTGCTCTCAATAAAGAAAAAGATAGATTTGGGGATCATAAAAACAATAGTCCTCATCATGGAAAAACAAGCATGAGGCACATGAAGGAGCCTAGAGTGAAGTGCAGTGAGGGGTCCACTGCTTGAGGCCTATTGTCTTTTTTTTAAGAGAGCATGGAATTGGGCCTGAAAGAGCTCTTGAACTTCTGTGTCATCTTAACTCTACATAGGGCTTAAACAGAGAGGTAGCCTGGTGTCAGATGATACTCTAGAAGCGAAAAGAAGACAGGCGTTGGTGAAAGAACAGTAGGCCATCTGATAAGACATAGTTTCTGGAGGAAGTAAGTAATAAATGTCATGACTGAGAGATGAAGGATGTCATCTGAAGCCAAGGAACGGTTTCTGTGCAGAGGACAGAATAGACTTGGAACTTAGAGATAAATGTTTATACATTAGCCGAGTATTGCCCCGAGACATTTATCATTTCCATTGTTTTCATATTTTCAACACTCACAATCAGTTAAAGAGGGAACCAGAGAAACAAAATAAACAAACAATATTTACTTCTCCAGCTGGAGACATAGAGGAATGATTCTAAGGACATCTTACTGAAAAAGGAGGTAAGCCAATGAGGTTCACCAACACTATCTTTCTGCACGTTGTAAATCAGATACCATGGTCTGCATTTAAGGATGACTAATAAATACAAAAGATCTGGCATACACAAACAAATGAAGAAATGGTTAACATTCAAAAGACTATGAAGATTGAATTTTAGAAGAGGAACTTAGGAAAGAAAAGAATGTTAAAAAATTATCTGTATTCTCAAGGAAATTAGAGTATGGAATTTCTATGTAACAAGGGATCATATAAAATGGGGTTACTGACAAATTCAGGGAAAGACATTGAGAAGAAACATAAAATGTGAAAATACTTAAAAACCACATTTGAAGAAACTAGAACTGGTACAGTGAAAATCAAGAAAACAAACCACAATAAATACTAAAAAACAAGGAAGTGATATAGGAGGTAGGGTAGATAAGATCATACATACTGAATAGAAAAAATTTATAAGAACAAAAATGACTAGACAGAAAATGATAGTTATGAGGGAATGGCTACATATCCCCACAAAATATGTGGATAACTAATGGACAGGGTTTCTTAGGAAGAGAACTTAACAATGAGATTATAAAAAATATTTAAGGAAATATAGACAAAAACTTTCTTTAAATAAAGGGAGATATAAATATGCATATTTATCATTATCTGTTGATGTATAACAAATTAGTCCAAATCTTAAAAGCTTAAAACAATAACAACTTATAAAAAGAATCTCTCATGTTTTCCTGAGTAGTTCTGGCTCAGGACTCTCATGGGGTAGCTAGAGCTAGAACAGTTGAGGCTTGCCAGGCATCTCTCTCTCTTTATGGAACGGTTAGGGCCTCTCCATGGGGTCTCACAGTTGTCTACTTTGGGTCTCTTCAGAGCATTAGGGCCTCAGGACAGTTGGACTTACCAAGTGACTGAAGACTTCCAAGAGAATGTTTTATAAGAGAGCAAGGCAGAAGTCTAAGGCATTTTCATCACCTACCCCCAAAAGTTGCTTAAGGCCATTCTCTATGTCTACGTCTTTATTACTGCCCTGCCACTAGGTTCATCAGTACCATTTTTTTTTTTTTAGATTCCATATCTATGCATTAGCATACGGTATTTGTTTTTCTCTTTCTGACTTACTTCACTCTGTATGACAGACTCTAGGTCCATCCACCTTGCTACAAATAACATAGAGAATGGACTTGAGGACACAGGGTGGGAGGGGGAAGCTGGGGTGAACTGAGAGAAGCATTGACATATATACACTAGTGAATGTAAAATAGATAGCTAGTTGGAAGCAGCAGCATAGCACAGGGAGATCAGCTCAGTGCTTTGCAATGACCTAGAGGGGTGGAATAGGGATGGTGGGAGGGAGGTTCATGAGGGAGGGGATATGGGAATATATGTGTACGTATGGCTGATTCACTTTTTTTTTAATTTAATAAATTAATTTTATTTTGGGCTGCTTTGGATATTTGCTGCTGTGCGAGGGCTTTCTCTGGTTACAGTGAGCGGTGGCTGCTCTTCGTTGCAGTGTGTGGGCTTCTCCTTGCAGTGGCTTCTCTTGTTGTGGAACACGGGCTCTAGGCACACAAGCTTCAGTAGTTGTGGCTCACGGGCTATAGAGCACAGGCTCAGTAGTTGTGGTGCACGGACTTAGTTGTTCCGCGGCATGTGGGATCTTCCAGGACCAGGGCTTGAACCTGTGTCCCCTGCATTGGCAGGTGGATTCTTAACCACTGTGCCACCAGGGAAGTCCCCAGATTCACTTTGTTGTACAACAGAAACTAACACAGCATTGTGAAGCAATTATACTCCAATAAAGATGTATAAAAAAAAAAAAGAGTCACTCAGAGTCACGTCTCCTAAAGTCACAAGCCGGCCAACATTTCAGATAAGGGCCCATACACTCCACCTCTGTATGAGTGATGGTGTCACATTTTAAGAAGAGCATGTGGGCTAGAGGATATTGTGGTGATTTTGAAAACACAATGTCACACATACTGAAAGGGGTTACTATGAGTGTAGCAAGACAATGAAAAATTAATAGAGAATAATAGAGACATAACATAGTGAGACTTTTGAAATTTAAGGTTAAGGAAAGAACAATATAATCATTCTGAAAGAAGAAATAATCACATGCAAGGGGAAATTCAGGCTGGGCTGAGATTTCCACACAGCAATGTTCAAGAACAGGAGATGATGGAGCACTTTCTTTAGAGTTAGGACGAAAGGCTTTTTCCCCAATAACTTATATCTAGTCCATACATACAAGTGTTGTGTATAAAGATGACAGGAAGAAACGTTTAAATATGTAAAGGCTCAGAGTATATATCATCTATTAACCATTATGAAAAAATCTTCCTGAAGACCAAATCTAGCTACATTAAAAATAAAGAATGAAAATTCAAAATAAAGGAATCATGAACAGATCTCTTTGTTTGAACATAGAAATGTAAAAATCAGCATTTTTCCCCTTATCTTCTAGAACTCATCCAAAAATGAATGAAAGACAGAAAAACCATGTCTGGTGAAATTGGAAGACAGCTAAAGTCCAAGATCACAAGATATAAAAAATAATAATAAGTAAAAAGGGTAGGAGGAAACTTTTGGGGATGATGAATATGTTTATGGCATAGATTGTGGTGATAGTTTCAAAGATGTATCCTTATCTCCAAATTCATTAAGTTGCATATTTTAAATATGTACAACTTTTTGTACATCAATTGTACCTCAATAAAATGGTTTTAAAAAAAGATATCTGGAAGAATGGCTTAGAGCAGAAATCATGCAGTGGGGTGAGTAGAAACCAATAAATGATGATGTAGAGATGGCATAGAGAGCTTCAAATCAGAAAAAGCCAGCAAAAAGTACAGTATCAAAGAAGAAGGTCATGCCAGGTCATAAACCCAAGTTTCTTATTTTCAGCAGCAGATAGAGTGATACATCTGGCATTAGTTTTACTTGACTCAATATGGTCCCAGGAAGCAGAGGAATTGGGACTAAATGAGCAATCCTATGGACAACCCATATGTGCAAGCAGTACTGTCTCTGTTGCAGCAGAAAGGAGATTGAATTGAGAAAACGTTCGGTGATACCTGTCTCCATTGCATGGGGAAAATCACACCCAGAATCCTTGATCACAAGAAGAATTCATGCTTGTCCTGAATACTATTGTTTTTTGTCTGACATATACTCCTGGCAAATAGTTGGTGCAGGAAACACATTTTTCAATGATAAATAATACAAGAAAGCACCAGCACAGGATCTGTTCAAAGACAGAATTGGAAAACAGGAAGGAAATTTTTCATTATAAAATTAAAAAGATATCAATATGTAAATTAACTCTCCTATCAAGGGTACAAAGCAAAAACGCAAAAGCTCTGGGAAGATATGTTGAGGCGATAACAATTATCATCTGGTTGAGTTCAGGGAAGTATAGAAAAAACACAAAACTATTAAGCAAATTAAGCTGAACTTGCAGGAAGTTCACTTAAGAATAGACTGTTCTTGGGGCTTCCCTGGTGGCGCAGCGGTTGAGAGTCTGCCTGCCGATGCAGGGGACTCGGGTTCGCGCCCCGGTCCGGGAAGATCCCACATGCCGCAGAGCGGCTGGGCCCGTGAGCCATGGCTGCTGGACCTGCGCGTCCGGAGCCTGTGCTCCGCAACGGGAGAGGCCACAGCAGAGAGAGGCCCGTGTACCAAAAAAAAAAAAAAAAAGAATAGACTGTTCTGAAAACAAAGACAATGGAAAAAGTAAATGAAATTAAGTAGAAAAATATATTAATATGAGAATTATGCAATTAAGGAAAAAATGACATTTAAAATATGACTGATTTGGAAGTCACATGCTTAATTAGAATCCTCTATGAAGAGATGGTAACTGTGAAACAATGAATATATAAGGATATAAGTTAATAACTATTTTTGAAATTTAAAAAAAATGAACTTGCAAATTGAAAGGCTATATTGTGTTCTTTCCAGAAGAAAATGATGGGTAACAATGAGACATACTTCAGGAAAGTTATTTGTCTTTTAATGTACAAAAAGAATTCATCTGGGAAGCCTGATGAGAATATAAAGCAACTTATTTTATAAATTAATTCAACTTATACTTGTCCACAGCAATCTTTTATGCAAGTAGTCATAGAACAATACCTACAAAATGCTACAGGAAGGAGAATGCACCCAAGGATTTTATGTCTAACCAACTGTCATTCGAGTATAAAGGCAATCTACATGGTTTTGAGTGTTTTAAATACTTTTTACTTATTCCCTCAAATTTTATTTTAGAAATTAAAAAAATACTAGAATAGTTTGATAAATACTTGTATATATCCTCCATTTGAATTCAACAATTTTTATCTTTTTTGGTATATTTGGTTTATCTCCAACCTCAGCTTGCTTCCTCCTTTCTTTCTATGCCCTTAGCCCCTCCCCTCCTCTCTCTCTTTCTCTGTCTTTATCTATTTAAAAGTAAGTTTAAAGGCTTCCCTTGTGGTGCAGTGGTTAAGAATCTGCCTGCCAATGTAGGGGACACGGGTTTGAGCCCTGGTCCAGGAAAATCCCACATGCCGCAGAGCAACTAAGCCCATGCACCACAACTACTGAGCCTGTGCTCTAGAGCCTAAGAGCCACAACTACTGAGCTCGTGTGCCACAGTTACTGAAGCCCGCACACCTAAGGTCCGTGCTCTGCAACAAGAGAAGCCACCACAGTGAGAAGCCCACACGCTGCAACAAAGAGTAGCCCCTGCTCACCGCAACTAGAGAAAGCCTGTGCACAGCAACGAAGACCCAACACAGCCAAAAATAAATAAATAAAATAAATTTTTTTTAAAAAAAGTAAGTTTAAGACTTCAAGTCACCTCATACCTAATTACTTAAACATTCATTTCCCAAGGATAAGGATAATTTCTTATATAACATTATGCTGTTATCACATCTAAGAAATAGAAAATGATTCCATAATTTTATTTAATATCCAGTCCATACTAAAATTTTCTAAATCATCACAATTTATATATTTCACAGTTTGCTATTTTAGGAACTGAAATCCAACCTAGGTTGTTGCTATGCCATTGGTGATTTTGTCTGCTTATAGTTTATTTTAGTAAGAAAATCCCCCTGCCTTAAAATTTTTTTCACTACATTCACTTTTTGAAGAATTCAGGACAAGCAACATACATATTGTTCCAATTCTGCATTTATCTGATTCTTTTCTCTTGGTGGTGTTTAACCTGCTCCTTTATCACTCTTATTTCCTGTAAACTGGAAATTAGATATAGAGGCTTGACAAGCAGTTTCTGAGTTGCACAAATGTAGAGAATATTTTCCCCATGAGTTCTTTTTGAGGAATGTACCAAAGGAAAAACGTTAGCTTATCAAGATGTGACTGGAAAATTTACAAAAAAATTTAAAAATCAATGATGATCATCGGATTTATTTTAGTATTATCTACAGTAGAGGCTAAGCCACTGTAAGAGAATGACTCCAAATTCACTGTCTTAAATTGGATAAAAGTGGGTTTTTTTTTGGTTCTGTTTTCATGAAATAATCCAGGTATGAGTAGTCCAGGGCTGAGACAGTAGCTATACTCCAGGAGGGCACTCAGGAACCTAGATCTACACATCTTATTTCTTCACCGTCTCCCAGGATGACTACAGATTTCATCTGCATGGCTTATACTGACTTATCCCCAATCCATGCTCTTAGGGAATTATGGAAGTAAAGAGCAGGCAGCTTCTTCTTTAAGGAACTATCCTGGAAGGAGAACACATTGCTTTACTTCACACTTGACTGGCTTGAACATAGTCAAAAAGACACACCTAAGTAGATTGGAGGCTGAGAATTTACCCTATTGTTTGATGACTATGAGTGCAGCTAAAATGAAAGGATCTTATTATTAAAATGGAAAATAATATTACTGTGGGGCCACTAGCAATCTTTACTACAATTTGAATGTACTAAAAACACTAAAAAGCATGGGGATGGGGGAACAGTAGAATGTAAATGCTAAATGCACTGGCAATGTACAAAATTAGAATTAAAAGGGAAGAGAATTATTACATATTGTCAAACAAAATGGAGTATTATCTGTATTAGATAAGATTATACACTAAGTTATAAGCATAAACACAGGACATATTAAAAAACTTTAAAACATGACAGTGAAATGTTTTAAAGTAGTGGAATCAGAAAATATAGCATAAGTTAAATTAATTAAAATCAAATTTATCAACAAATGTAAATAACTAGACATGTCAGTGAAGAAGACTTTCAGATTGGATTACAAAGTAAAGTCATGTACCATGCTATTTACAAGAGAATTGACTTCCAAAATAATTTAGAAAGGTTAAAAAATAAATGTATGGAGAGAGAGATGTTGGGCAAATGCAAAAAAAAAAAAAGCATAGTTATGATTTTACTTTCAGTCAAGTTTGAATTAAAGAATTAATTGAGGCAATGAAGAGCGTGCTAAGGTGTGCAATTGACAGTGAAGATGATCTAACAGTTATAAATGTCTATGAATGAACAAACCTGACATCATTATGCATAAACTAGAAGTTACAGGAGATACAAAGAGAAATGAACATATATCACTGGCAGTAAAATATAATTTAATTCATAGATTTTAGTCCATGACAGATGTAAACAAAAATTATGTAAAGGTATCAAAGACTTGAATGGTATAATTAATACAACAGGTATCCTTGAAATATATCAAATTTCATACCTAAAATTTTATATCCCTTTACCTACTCTTTTTTTTTTTTTGTGGTTACGTGGGCCTCTCCCCGTTGTGGCCTCTCCCGTTACAGAGCACAGGCTCTGGACGCGCAGGCTCAGCGGCCATGGCTCACGGGCCCAGCCACTCTGCGGCGTGTGGGATCTTCCCGGACCGGGGCAGGAACCCGCGTCCCCTGCATCAGCAGGCTGACTCTCAACCACTGTGCCACCAGGGAAGCCCTACCTACTCTTTTTAATTTTTTTTTAACATCTTTATTGGTGTATAATTGCTTTACAATGGTGTGTTAGTTGCTGCTTTATAACAAAGTGAATCAGCTATACATATACATATATCCCCATATCTCCTCCCTCTTGCGTCTCCCTCCTTTCCACACTCCCTATCCCACCCCTCTAGGTCATTGCAAAGCACCGAGCTGATCTCCCTGTGCTATGCAGCTGCTTCCCACTAGCTATCTATTTTACATTTGGCCTTTACCTACTCTTGAAGGAGTTATAAAAATATATACACTTCAAGGGAAATCCTAATAAATTAAAAAAGTGTCAATTTAAGAAAATATTGAAACATTGCAAACTGAAAACAAAGAGATACAAATACATCTAGAAATTAAATACACAGGAAGTCACTACTTTTTGTAAACTAAACAGATAAATCTACAAAAACAATAAAAATTTCTTTCATTGATTCCTTTTGTAAGAGAAAACCTCAAGTGCAAAACATCTGGAATATTATAAAACTGAAAACACTACTAATGAGAAACTTTGCAATAGAACTAAAGCAGATCTTAAAGAAAATTTTATATCATTAAATAGTTATATTAATGAGCAAAAAATAATAAAAATTAATCAGGATTTACCTGAAAAAGTAGGAAAAGAACAATAAAACAAAATTTAGGGTATTGTTAATGATATTAATAATGATAAAATGGGAAATTAGTAATTTAGAATACACTGAAAATTGGATAGAAATAGATGCACAAGTGTGTTCATTGAAAGAAAAAGTAAAGCAGATAAACTATTAATCTGATTGAGAAAAAAAATGGGAGGACACACAAATACTTAAAATAGGATAGAAATGAGAACCACAGATACAAAGAAAATAAAAATGCTCACTTTAGACTATATAGTTAATTCTACTCAGAGATTAAAAAGAATTGAAAAATTAATTTTTGTATAAAAAATTAACCAAAACTAACTTTAGAAGTAAACAAACAAAAACACATATAAGGACAAATTATCACTGAAGACATAGAGAAAGATGTCAAAGAACTATTACCCAGTATAGCACTAAGCTATGTAGTTCCAAGGGAGAATTCAACAATATCATTATAACAAATATCTCCAGGGCTATTTAAACAATTACAAGACACTGAAAAATTATTTTATGAAGTAAATATCTTAATTGAAAAAACAAAGAAACTCCCAACAAGTTATTTCATGGACATCAAAAAACTGATTTTAAACATTATATAGAGAGGCAAAGACCCAGAATAGCCAGCACAATATTGAAGAAGAACAAAGTTGGAGAACTGACTTAATACTTACTACACAGCTACAGTAATCAAGAAAATTGTGTCATTAATAAAAGAATAGACAAATAGATTGATGCCAGAGAATAGAGAACCCAGAAGTGGACCCACATATAAATAGCAACTGACCTTTGACAAAGGAGAAAAGGCAATTTAATGGAGCAAATATAGTGTTTTCAACAAATGGTCTGTAACAACTGGACATCCATATGCAAAAAAAGAGAAAAAGTTAGATACAGACCTTATACCTTTCACAAAAGTTAACTCAAGATGGATCATAGACCGAACTGTAAAACACAAAATTATAAAACTCCTATGAGATAACATAGGGGAAAACCTAAATGACCTTGGGTATAGTGATGACAGTGATAACTTTTTAGATAGAACACCAAAGGCATTATCCATGAATAAATAATTAATAAGCTGGACTTCATTAAAATTAAAAATGTCTATTCTGTTAAAGACAATGTCAAGAGAATGAGAAACAAACCACAGACTGGGAGAAAATATTTGCAAATGACAAAACTGATAAAGAACTGTTATCCAGAATATACAAAGAACTCTTAAAACTCAACAATAAGAAAACAAATAACCTGATTAAAAAATGGACCAAAGACCTTAACAGACACTTCACCAGAGAATATATACAGATGGCAAATAAACATATGAAAAGACGCCCCACATAATATGTCATCAAGGAAATGCAAATTAAAACAATGAGATACCACTACACACCTATTGGAATATCGAATACTGACAAAACCAAATACTGGCTAGAAGATAGAGTAGTAGGAACACTCATTCACTGTCGATGGGTGTGCCAAATAATCAAACCACTTTTGAAGACAGTTTGGCAGTTTAGTACAAAATGAAACATAATCTTACCATATGATTCAACAGTTGTGCTCCATGGGGTATTTACCCAAAGGAGCTAAAAATGTATGTACACACAGAAAAGTGCACACAGGTATATAGCAGCTTTTTCATAAACTGCCAAAACTTGGAAGCAAACAAGACGTCCTTAGTAGGTGAATGGATACATAAACTGTGATACAAGCAGACAATGAAAAATTTTTTTAACTTTTTATTTTATATTGGAGTATAGTTGATTAGCAATGTTGTGTTAGTTTTAGGTGTACAGCAAAGTGACTCAGTTATATATGTATCTATTCTTTTTCAAATTCTTTTCCCATTTAGGTTGTTACAGAATATTGAGCAGAGTTCTCTGTACTATACAATAAATCCTTGTTTGTTATCTATTTTAAATATAGCAGTGTGTACATGTCAATCCCAAGCTCCCTAACTATCCCGCCCCCCCACACCCTTCCCCCCTTACAAATGAACTTGTAAATAAATTCATTTGTATCATTATTTTTTAGATTCCACATATAAGCGATATCATACAATATTTCTCTTTCTCTGTCTGACTTACTTTAGTCAGTATGACAATCTCTAGGTCCACCCATGTTGCTGCAAATGGCATTGTTTCATTCTTTTTAATGGCTGAGTAATATTCCATTGTGTATATGTACCACATCTTGTTTATCCATTCCTCTGCTGATGGACATTTAGGTTGCTTCTATGTCTTGGCTATTGTAAACAGTGCTGCAATGAACATTGGGTTGCATGTTTCCTTTTGGACCATGTATTTCTCTGGATATATGCCCAGAAAGGGGATTGCAGGACCATATGGTAGCTCTATTTTTCATTTTTTAAGGAAACTTCATACTATTCTCCACAGTGGCTGCACCAATTTATGTTCCCAACAACAGTGTAGGAGGGTTCCCTTTTCTCCACTCTCACACCAGCATTTATTGTTGAATCAGGCTCCCTGACTTCAGACTATATTACAAAGCTATAGTCATTAAAACATTATGGTATCAGCACAAAAAATAGAAACATAGATCAATGGAACAGGATAGAAAGCTCAGAAATAAACCCGTGCACCTATGGTCAATTAATCTATGACAAAGGAGGTAAGACTATACAGTGGAAGAAAGACAGTCTCTTCAATAAATGGTGCTGCGAAAACTGGACAGCTCCATGTAAAAAAATGAAATTAGAACATTCTTTAACACCATACACAAAAATAAACTCAAAATAGATTAAAGACCTAAATGTGAGATTGGACACTATAAAACTCTTAGAGGAAAATATAGAACACTCTCTGACATAAATCACAGCAATATCTTTTTCAATCTGTCTCCCAGAGGAATGGAAATAAAAACAAAAATAAACAAATGGGACCTAATTAAACTTAAAAGCTTTTACACAACAAAAGAAACCATACATGAAATGAAAATGCAACCCACAGAATGGGAGAAAATATTTGCAAATGATGTTACTGACAAGGGATTAGTCTCCAAAATTTACAAAGAACTCATGCGGCTTAATATCATGAAAACAAACAACCCAATCAAAAAATGGGCAGAAGACCTAAATGGACAGTTCTCCAAAGAAGACATACAAATGGCCATGAGGCACATGAAAAGATGTTCAACATTGCTAATTATTAGAGAAATGCAGATCAAAACTACAATGAGATATCACCTTACACCAGTCAGAATGGCTACCATCAAAAAAATCCATAGATGATGAAATATTATTCAGTGCTAAAAACCATGAGCTAAACCATAAAAAGATGTGGAGGAAACTTAAATGCATATTGCTAAGTGAAATAAGCCAATATTGAAAGGCTACGTACTGTATGATTTCAACTATATGACATTCTGGAAAATGCAAAACTATGGAGACAATAAAAAGGTCAATGGATGCCAGTGGTGTGGAGGGTAGATATAAATAGAGCACAGAAGATTTTAGGACAGTGAAACTACTGTATGATATTATAATGATAGATAAATGTCATATGCATTTGTCTAAAACCATAAAATGTACAAAAACAAGAGTAAACATTGAGGTAAACTGTGGGCTTTGGTTGATTATGATGTGTCAATGTAGATTCATTCTTGGTAAAAAATGGTACCATTCTGGTAAGTGATGTTGATAACAGGGAAGCTATGCATGTGTTGGGGCAGGGGTGTATATGAGAAGTCTCAGTCACTTCCTTTTAATTTTGCTCTGAATCTAAAACTGCTCTTACAAAATAAAGTTTTTTCTTTTTTTAAAAAGCAAAGAAGTATAGTAAAAGAAAAACAAACACAAACCAAAGAAGTTTAATATACAAAAAGAAAACTACAAACCAATGTCACTATGAATATGGAAGCAAAATGCCAAAGTAATCAGCAGCACATAAGACCATCATACACCTCTTCAAAGTGGTATTAATTCAAGAAATGATAGTTCTATAATGACTAAAATTATTTATAATAATTGATCTAAGAAGAAACAGTCTACCATCATTTCCATGTTGAAAAAGCATTTTCCAAGATTATTTATCTATTCTTGATATGAACAGTTAAAAATATCAGAACATATGAATACTACCTCAACATAATAAACATTTCAAACAAAAGGCTGAAACAATCCTTATTGATAAAACTTTAGAAGTATTCTCATCTATGTCAGGAACAAGGCACACACTCCACTATTACCACTATTAATTAAATTGGGTTTGCAGATACTAACCAACATATTTAAATAAGAGGAAGAAACTACAAAAATTGGGGAAAAAAAGAAGTTATTACTATTTACAGATGATGTGATTATATATTTGAAAACTTAAAAAATTTCAACTAAACCCACTAATTCAGTAGGGAATTCAGTAAGGTGGTAAGGTACAAAATTAATATACATAGTCAATAGTCTCCACTGATACAAATAATAAGTTATATGACATAATGCAATAGAAGACCTTATTTATATTAGCAACAGTAAAATACAGAATGCCTAGTATATTAGTTTTTTTGTGGTGGCCGTAACAAATTACCACAAACTTAGTGATTTAAAACAACACAAATTTATTATCTCACAGTTCTGGATGTCAGAAGTCCAGAATGGTTCTAAATGAGCTAAAATCATTCTTATTGTATTTCTTTTGGTCGCTCTAGGGGAAAACACGTTCCTTGCCCTTTACAGTTTCTGGAGGCTGCCCACATTTCTTGGCTCAGGACCTTCTTCCATCTTCAAAACCAGGCCAATTCTTTTTGCACTGCTAGCTCTCTGATTCTTCCTCATCTGCCTCCTTCTTCCACTTATAAAGGATATTTGTGATTACACTGGGTCTACCTGAATAACCCAGGATAATCTCCACATCTCAAGGGCAGCTGATTAGCCATCTTAATTCTATCTGCAACTTTTGTTCCCCTTTGCCATGTAACTAACATATTCAAAGTTTCTGAGCCTTAGGGTGTAGACATCTTTGGGGCAGGGAGGGGCATTGTTCTTCCTACCATATCTAGTAATAAATTTAACGATAAAATTGCAATGTTTATTATAAGAAAACTTTGAGATGATTCAGGGAGCTATAAAATAGCGCTTGAACAAATGAAAGGCATACTATTTCCTTGGCTAAGAAGAAATAGCATCTACTTTAATGGAAAGAAACAACATCACAAAGATATGTTATCCCTAAATAAACCTATACATTTAATTAAATACAATAAAAAATTACCTAACTGAATACTTTTGGAAAGAGACAAGTTAATTCTTAAAATACACGTGGAAAACAAAAACTAGCAAGAATAAATAGGAAAATTCTGAAAAGGAAGACTAAGGAGGTGTTACCGGATATTAAAGCATATTACTAAGGCTCAGTGATTCAAACAGTGTGATATTACTCATAAATAAACAAGCACATCAATGGAATCACATAAAAAAGTCCAGAAATAGGCCCAAATCATATGGGAATTTACTAAATGATAAATATTGCATCCTGGTGAAAAAATTGTTTATTAAAACCGAATGGTGTTGGGACTCTTGCTAGCCATCTGGACTGAAAAGTTTTCTTCCATGTCTCATATTTTATATCAGGGTATCTTCCAAATGAACACAAAATTTAAAGACAATTAAAACCATAAAACCACTATAAGAATCCCTGGGTAAAAATGTTATATCAGAACAATGAAGGCTTTTCTATGACAGAAAACCCAGAATCCATAAGAGAAATGACTGAAATTTTCAGCTACTTAAACACAATAAAAACAGCAATAAAAAAAAGGCCCAAATTCATCACAAGTAAATTCAAGCAGGGTAAAACTATTTGTAACTCATAGACAAACGTCTAATTTCCCCCACGTATAAAGCATTCCTACAAATTGAAAAAATAAAGACCAATAAATAAATATAAAAATATTTAAGAGGTTTTGAAAAACAAAGAAAAGGAAAGACAATTTGGATTTTAGATATGTAGAAATATCCTCAACCAAACTCACTCACAATGAGAGAAATAAAGAGTAAATCTACAGTGAGATACCGTTTGTCACCTTTTAGGTCATCCACAATCCAAGAGGTTAATAGCATCTGCTGTGAGTGAGGGTGAAGAGAAAAGCCACACCCATTTATTGCTTGTAAGAATGTAAATTGGTACAGTCCTGTTGTGGGGGTGGTATTGTCTATCAAAATTACACACCACATACCTTAGCATCCAACAATCTGACCCCTACAATGTATCCAGTTATGTACAAAGTGAAAACATTAGTCACTGCAGCAATCTCCTTTTAAAAGAAAAATATTACAAAAAACTTAAGCATGTATCAATAGGGGACTAGTTAATTAAATTATGGTACATCAGACAATGAATATTATTTAGCTATAAAACATAATTATAAGTCTTTATGTAGAGTATGGAAAAACCTCCATGATATATTTTTAAATAAAAAAAGCAAAGGGTATACCAATGTGTACAACATTGAGTTGTGTGAAAAAGAACAAAGAATATACATGTAAGAGCCAACACTTACAAAGCACTTCTTATCCCTTCTAGTAGAAATCACTCTGTAAGGGCGGTACTGTCATTCCTTTTCCTACACCATAACCAGCACATCTGTATTATTTACTGCTCTAAAAAAATTAATTTTATTTATTTTGGTTGTGCCAGGTCTTATTTGTGGCTTGCAGCCTCCTTAGTTGCAGCACGTATGTTCCTTAGTTGTGGCCAGTGGGGTCCTTAGTTGTGGCATGCATGTGGGATCTAGTTCCCTGACCAGGGATCGAACCCACATCCCCTGCACTGGAAGGTGGATTCTTCACCACTGTGCCACCAGGGAAGCCCCATTATTTACTGCTTTATCTTCAGTACCTACCACAGAGCCTGACACATAGAGTGCTCACTAAATATTTGGCAATAAATAAATAAAGAATTTCCTATTTAAAGATGAAAAAACTAAAGCTCAATTAGATTAAATAGCTTGACCCAGGTCACACAGCCAGTAAGGGAAGAGTCTCATTTCTGGATAAAATATCTTTGGAAGAATACATGCCCCCTCACTCAAACACACAAACTCATCCCATTAGTTATCTGTTAAGACAGAAACTGGCTGGAGGGAGCTGAGGACACAGGTAAAGGTCAGACTTTTTCTATATGCCCTTTTACAGTTTTTGAATTGTGAGGTATTTGGACATATTACATATCCCAATGAAAGTACATGAAAATACAGCTCACAGATAGGAATGTTGACAAATAAAACACCAGAGGCAAGCACACGATTTGTTTAAAATATAAATAATACAAATAAATTATATAAGTAAATGTGGTTAATATTGTTACAGAAAGGACAATTCTTGAAATATATCTTAAGAGAGTTATGATTTGAAAATAATAGACTGGGAGGAAACCTCAAATAGAACCACAAAAGCTGGGTGGAAAATTACAAGGAAGAGAAGTAGCGGGCTTACTCTAGTTTCTCTGTCTCTCTTGAATGGTAGCCTCTCTGGACAGTTTTTCTGAAGAAGGTACATTGATACATAGGCAGCTAACAATCTTATTTAAATGTATAAACATAATCTCTAACAGTAGTAGAAACAGCTTCTACTCCTGTGGGCAATGAAAACAAAGCATAACAAAAAATACCACTGGAAGGAATATTATATGAATATTAAGTGCACAATCACCCCATATGGGCTCATAACTAAATTCCAAATCATGTTAGTAAATTGTCCAAAATAACTAGGAAATCTGAAATAATGGGCTAAGATATAATCAGCATATGTAAACAAAAAGAAGGGAATATCAAGGTTATGCAAACTATAATTTTAGAAAAATTATTAAATGGGAACATAGTGGCTTTAAAATTATGAATTAAACAAGTTCTCAATGAGCCTTTCTGTTCCACTGACATAACATCAGAATACCTGAAGAAAATGTTGTGGGAACTGAAATGAGAAACAGATGGAAGAGCAGCGGGAGAGAGAGAATTTAAGAGATAAATTTTTTGTCCTTGAAATATCATGAATATAAAAGTTGTTCCTACATGATAATCTAAACAGTGTTGGGAAAGATTGATATATTCTAGTCTAAAATAAACATGTATACTAAAAGCTATAACCTATAAAAATTTTTTTAATGGCCCCTGGAGCATTTTACAAAAAATGTAATCACATATTAGCCAAAAGAAATACTCTTTCAGTTCCAAAGAGGAAAAATACTTTAGATCATATTCTAAAACCACAACCTATAAAGTGAAAAATAAATGTCAAATTTAGAAACAAAAAACCCAAAACATTTGACATTTTAATGCCTTTCTTTTCTAAAGAACTCTTGTAGCAAAAGGAACTAAAAAACCAATTTCATAGTATTTATAAAATAGTGATAATAATAGTCTCAATATTTTTACTGCAAGCAAAAGTAATGAAAATAATGAATAAAATCTATAAATGATGAAAAACAACCAAGTGAACCTAAGGGACACAAATGGAAAAAAAATTAATGAAGACAAAAGCATAAATAAATTAATTAGGAAACAGAAATGGTAGACTTGCCAACAGCTTATTTTAACAGAAAAAAATAATTTGAACCACTTAGGAGAAAAAGAGAAAATGCCACTGAAACATAAGAACATTAGATAGGAGAAAAAACTAATTATTGATGACATTAAAGAATTTTATGATAATACTTTACTATTTCACCCAACTCCATGTTAATAAATCGATAACCAAGGTAGGTAAGTTATATTGTATTAAAATTGGACTATCTAAAATGGACCTAAGAATAGAATGAAAACATGAAAGCCAAAAATACAAATAATCAGAGGTAAAAACTCTCAAAGTTGTCTAAGGGTTATACTTAAAAAGATTACCAGGTTCAGATGACTGTATGGTTTAACTTTATCAATCCAATCTCAGAACATCTAATTTTCATGTTGAATGATTCCACCAAAAAAACACCCCCTCCAAAATAAAAGGTCTGCTTTCTACTTCTTGTTATGAAGCTATGGGTCTAAGATGACAAAATTCAACAAATATGGCACAACTCTAAAGACTAGTATTCAAAAACTCACATAATAAAGCCACATATTAAATATAATTCAATACGACTCCAGTATGGTTTATCTCAAGGTGTGCAAATAGGGTTTAATGTGAGGAAATTTATTAGTACAATTCACTACAGTTAAAGAATAAAAGCCATATAATTATTTTGATAGATAGGAAAAGCTTTGGATAGAATTCCATCTTTGTTCCTGATAAAACATTATGTATACGTTATAATAAGCAAACACTCCAAATACTTCAAGCTGTTTTGAAAAAATCTTCAACAACTTCAAACAAAATTTTGAAGCGCTTTGTTAAGCCTCTAAATCTTATTTCCAGTTTATAGAAAATAGAAATGATAATGAAGTAAGTTAACACCAAGAGAAAACAATCAGATAGAATCAGATTTGGGGAAAATATGTAAGACAGTTTATAATTATATACATATATACACTTATAGAGATAGCAATTATATTCCTATATATGATTCTTAAGTGTTCAGTGATAAAACATTGTTAGAAACAATGGAAAAATTATTACTCAATCACCATTATTTTTCACATTTTCTTGCAGATACTAACCAATGCAATTAAGACAAAAAACTAATTGGCAAACATATTTTAAAGAATAGGGAGAACGTATTTATTTAGGGAGGTTAGGCGAGAAGTAAGAATTAAACTAAATTGATTCCTTGAAGGCTTGCATCTCTAGAGAGCTCTATGGATCTGAGGTGATGTCCAGAGGTTCTGTGCTTCACTGTCGACTACAGTTGAAAAGTTTGAATTCCAGTCTTATCCCGCCTTTTAGAGGAGTTGATGTTTCCTTAAACATGAAGGTTAAAGACTTAAGCTCAAGGTCTGGGGCCCTCTCCCAGAACCTGAGGCCCAGCTCTGCTAGATCTCTGTGCTCTGCACTAGAATACAAAAGACAACAGGAGAACCACTCACTTGATACTCCTGCTAGCTCTACAATCACCTCAATAAAAGCTGTACTTTCAGCCTTGGGGAAATCCAAAAATAAACAACTAAAAAATAAAATTTTTATAAAAAATAATAAAGTTTAATTAGATTTTAATTATTATTAAAAGACCATTAGCTTTGCTATATACAAACCAGCATCTGTTAGAAAATGAAAACCAACATCCAGACTAAAAAATAAATATCCAGCCTGTGAAAATAGAAAAATGGAGATACTGATATGTATGGATACTGACGATCCTTAAGAATTGTCTAAGTATCGATCATAATCTCACCAGCCACAGATGTTATTTACAAATGCCAGCAGGGCAAGTGGAATCTGACTGAGCAAGGAACATTTGAAATGATAAGAGGCTAGAGGAGATAGAAGCTAGATAATCTTAATTCTTCTCTACACTGTGAGGCTTCAAAACCATACCCTTTTCCCTCCCAATCCTCATACCGAAATGTCATCTTGAATATAAACTGGGTTTGGAGAACCTAAAACGGAGAAATCTGAGGGACTGAATTAGCATTACGTTTCCCTAAGCACAGAACACATATACTGAGAGGTGCTCAAAATTGCTCTCCGCCAAAGACAAACCTATTTAAATTATGGGATGAGACTAAACTGTACATCACGTTGGACACCATTACTTGTTTTATTCTGCAAGCTAGTTGTTGGGGGTACATGAGGAAGACTAGATTCACTGTGTAAAATGAGTGAGTTTACATTTTCTCTGAACAATTGAATTGTAGGGTGAGCTAAGTTTTGTTATCAGAGATATATAGATGGATTTTTTTTCCAAGGCACCAACAAAATATGAAAGAAAATAATAAATGCCAACATTTTAACATGATTTTCTCAAGATTGGTTAAGATTTCAGAGACCTTTCCCCTCTTATTTTTCACATCTTTAAATAAACTTATAATATGGATTATTTTGGCAATTATAAAAAGTAAACTTAGAGCAAAAAATAAAGAGGATAGAAAAAACAATAGGTAAGACATACCACATGCCAGGTAGTATGCTAAGCCCTTAACACGTGTTAACTCATTTAATTTTTCCATCAACTCCATAAATTATGTTATTACTGCCATTTTACAGAATTGAGGCTTGGAAAGGCTAACCTGACCATGGTCATAAAACTGGGTAATACTGTATCATAGATTCACAACCAGGCAGTCCAACTTCAGAGCATCTAAGTTTAATTAGCTTGCTCTATTGCTTCTCATGAGACACCATAGACCTCCCATTCTATAGGCTCTATCTGGCTCCTATACCTTTTTTTCCCGTCTCATCATTTCTATGAGCAAAATTTCTGCTTGGCTCATTTAGGACTCCAAATGCACTTTATGTGCTATCTGTGGAAAAATTTGAGAGGAAGGGAAAACATAATGTCACCTGTATATTTTTCCTTTTAGTTACCAAACAGCATTTCTGTCATTCTTAGAAAAATAAACTATCAAACCCACAAGAAAGACAAGACACCATCTAGTCTACCATACTCGGTCACTTCAAATTATGTTAAAATGTGTTTACCAGTGCCTAGAGCAGTGCTGGTAACATATTACGTGGATAATATGATCTATTGCTGTTATATCAATAACTCTTTTCTTTGTATTGATAACGTATTTTCACAGATCTTTCTGGCCGCTCCTGCCCTCTGTGCTTTATTTTAAAAAGTTCATTTATTGACTATCTATATTGTAACCTATTTTAGGGGATATAAAAATAAGACCCAGTACCCATCTTCAGAATGTTGTAAGCTAGTAGTGAAGATAAGACACATATATACTCTAGGCAGAAGGCACAGATGTAAATGTCTATGAAAATTTTGTGTTGAGAGAGATCATTTTTAGTCAGAGAAAAAAGAAAGCTTTATGAAGAAAATCACATTTAAAGTGAGATATGGGTAGGATTTGAACTAGAGGAAATGGGAGAAACTATGCTGGACAGAAAATCGATATGTGCAATAGCATGGGGGATTGGAAAATGAAACATGCACAAAGATTTGTGAATAATCCAGGTAGATTTTAATCAAGGTAAGTTTTAATGAAGGGTAAAAACATAGATTGGGAACCCGTCTGATTATCCCCAAATGTCCAATAAGAGAGTATGTACTATATTCATTAACAAGGGAAGTCATTTACAGTTTTTCAAAAAGTATCACAAGTAGAGATTTAATCTTGTGACCATGCACTATTTTCATTAAAGAGGAGAGAAATTAAATGTTAAAAAATAAATCAGAAAGTTGATATGACAGCTCAGGTAAGAACCTATAAGAGGAAAGTAGTCCTAGAAATAGGAAAAGAGAGGGCAGACAGGGCTGCAATGTCAAGAAAATATCTGTGGGACTTAGTAACAGATTGTGAGGAAAGAAGGAAATAAAAAGATATGATTCTGCACATCAGGAAGAATTTTGGTATTTTGAAGAAAATAGAAATTCAGGACTAGGAACTGGTCTGAGAAGGAGAAATTACTAATCTCCTTTTGTACATGAAGAATTTGAAATACCTGTGGTACTTGGAGATCGGTATTAATGTCCTACAGGTGGTTGGAAATATCAATATACAACATACAGTTGGAAAGAGTGGTTAATTTTGGGAACTGTAAATTTTGGAGTCATTCACATTATATGGCAGTCATAATGTTGAAATGGTCAGTCTATGCATGGTGAAGATTGAGAGAAAAAAAAAGAAAGCTGTGCACACATCTCTGAGGAATGCCTACCTTTTAGGAACAAAAGGATTAGAAACAATTAGGAGAGGAGACAGGAGAGAAATGGTCAGAGACTGAGAAAGAAAATGAGAAATAATGGATACATTAAGAGGAGTTGGTTTTATAAAAGAAGAGTTGGTTAACAGTTCCAAATGCTGGAAATTTTGAAGTTGGAGAAGGGAAGGCTTTGAAAGGAGCATAGGAATAAATGTTGATAAAAGTCATTATTGACAAATACCTCTAGTAGAGTAATTGAGAAAGAAGCCAAAATGCAAAATTTGGGGCTGTGAGTTTATTACTCCCGATTTCCCCTTCATCCTATAACTTGTTTTGTGCACTGTATATTTTTGTGGGTGCTAATCTTATAATCTAATCTTTACTTAGATTTAGTAGCTAATAATGGCCTACCAGTTTTATTTTGCCTGGGGAACACATTTCACAAGTGATTTCAATTTTCTAAGGAAAGTGTTGGTGAATAATTATTTGTTGAGAGGAGCTGTATTTAAAATATAGTGGAAATTTTAGATTGGAGATATTTTAAGACATGGAGAACATAAAATTTTGGTGTCCTTAAATCATAAATAATGCCTATTTAACCTGCTTGATAAACTACTTAGATTCCATCCACTCAGAATATTCACACACCAATTATCAACCATCTTTGTATCTCAAACATTAAAAATATGGGGCCACCATATCTTGAGAGCAGTTAATTACCCAGAAAAGGAAAAGATTGTTTCTTGCATTCTTCTGACTAGGTGGAGATGAAATTTCTGGAACAGTAAGCTTTTCACTTGTGAAAAGATCGTAGGTTATTCATTAGATGGTTAATTAGCACAGAAACACATTTTATCTTATAGAATATTCAGTTGAGATATTTTTTTTTGAAACCTTAGCAACTCTGTTTTGAAATGGTTTCAAGATTCCAGGTAATTATTCAAACTTCCAAAGCAATGGTTAAAACCTATGACATTTCTTTCTGAAGATAAATATAGACTTTTAATTGTGTGTTTATGTGCTTATGTGGTATGTGTGTGTGTGCGCGCGCACATGCTTGGAGATGATAGCATATTTATAAAAATGAAGTGAGTTAAAAAGTGAATAATAATGAGATCAATTCCTTTATAATGGTACTTTCTATATACTTTTATGAAGGACAAGTAGGAGAAAAGTAAGAATATATTTAAAAATTCACAAAGGAAAATAGAGTTCACGTTGAATTTGAGAATTCTAATTTTTTATTTCTTCTACTGCTTTCTAGGAGAGAAAAGCAAATCAACACTAGTCTCAACTTCTTTTCAAATTGTTAATATTTTATACTGTGAAAAAATAAAGGAATGCCTATATTATTTGATGACACACTAGAGAAGTAATTCAGTAATTTTAAAGTAAATACAAAATTATTTGGTAGGCTAATCAGACATGGACATTATAATCCAGTGGAATAAATTTTATACATCACCAATGACTATGATTACTCTGCAGCAAGGCTTAAATACAATTTCTAGCCTTGAATTCATATTTTTCTTTGATTTATATGCTAGGTATTTCCTATAAGATAATGTGCTTAAGTATTTTCTTTAACAAAGCATCTTTTTTGAAATATAATTTAATAAAATAAAATTCACTCATTTTAAAGTACAGTTTATTAAGTTTTGACAGACAGGTAATTTGTGTAACTACCACCACAATCATGATATAGAATATTTTCATTTTCCCGGTATTTCCCACATATCCCTCTGCAGTTAATGTTTTTCCTCTACCGTTGGACAACCACCGATCCACTTTCTGTCATTGCAGTTTCACCTTTTCTATACTTTCATACACATGAAACCATACAGTTTGTAATCCTTTGTGTTGACTTCTTTCACTCAGCCTGATGGCTTTTAAGCTTTATCCGTGTTATTGCCTGTATCAGTTTATTCTTTGAATTGTTGAATAGTATTCAATTGGTAAATATGACACAATTTGTTTATTCATTTGCCAGATGATAGACATCTAGGCTATATTTATGTTAACATATTTCATTTTGTTTGGATAAATGTCTAGGATGAGGATTGCTAGGATGTATAATAATTATATGTTCAACTTTATGAGAAAAAGCCAAATTAGTTTCTAAGGTATCTTTGCCATTTTGTTTTCCCATGAGCAATGTATGTGAGTTTCAATTGCTCCTGTATTATGTTCATTTAATTTTAGCTCTTCTAGTGTATGTGTAGTGTTTTTCATTGTGGTTTTATATTGTACTTCCCTGATGATTAATAATGTTTCCTTAATGATGAATTTGTCTTTTGCATGTTTCCTATGGTGAAGTATTTGTTCAAATCAATTATCCATTTTTTAAAATGTCAGGTGGTTATTCTTAATATTGAGTTGTAAATGCTCTTTATATTTTCTTGATAGAAGTGTTTATCTGATGTTTACATTTTGCAAATATCTTCTCCCTAGGTACTTTCTAAATTATTTTTTGATGCTATTGAAATTGGAATTGTTTTGTTAATTTCATTTTTGAATTGTTAATTGCTAGTGTATAGAAATACAATTGATTTTTGTGTATTGATCTTGTATCCTGCAGTCTTACTTAATTTGTTTATTAGTTCTAATAGTTTTTGGTGGATTCCTTAGGATTTTCTATGTATAAAACCATGACGTCTACAAACAGAGATACATTAATGTCTTACTTTTTAGTCTGTCTTTCTTTCTATTCTGGATGCTTTTTCTTATCAATTTCCCTGGTTAGAAACTTCAGTGTAGTATTAAATAGAAGTGGTAAGAGCAGGCATTTTGTCTTGTCCTTGGCGATGGGGAAAGCATTTACTCATTTACCATTAAGTATAATGTCAGCTGTGTTTTTTTCACAGATGCTCTTTATTTGATTGAAAAAGTTTCCTTGCATATTTTGTTTATTAAATGTTTTTATCATGAAAGAGTGTTGGATTTTGTGAGATAATTTTTCTGTATTTATCGAGATGATGTAGTTTTTGTCCTTTATTAATATGATGCTTTACATTAACTGACCTTCAGATGTTAAACCTACTTGGTATTTTGGGGATAAATTCCACATTGTCATGTTTTATAATCCTTTTTATATGCTGGTGAATATGTTTTATTAGTATTTTGCTGAGGATTTTTGCACCTATGTTTATAAACGTTATTGGTTTGTAGTTTTCTTGTAATGTCTTTGGTTTTGGTAACAGGGTAAAACTGGCTTCACAGAATGAATTGGGAAGTGTTCCCTTTTCTTCCGTATTTTTAGAAGAGGTTGTGAAAAATGGGTACTAAATCTCCTTTGAATGTTTGGTCGAATGCACCAGTGAAACTATCTAGACCTGGGTTTTTCTTTGTGAGTAGACGATGATGGTGATGATGATTACTAATGATATTTCTTTACTAATTATAGATCTATTCAGATTTTCTATTTGTTCTTGAATCAGTTTTGGTAGTTTATATCTTTCTTATAATTTGTCCCTTTCATCTAAGTTATCTAATTTGGTGACATACAGTTTTTTATTTTCCCCCAGCCTCTGGCATAGAATATTTTTAAATAGTATTCCTGTTTTAAATTTTTATTCCTGACTTTAATACTTTGTCTTCTTTTTTGCCTTCTTCATCTGTCTAGCTAAATGTTTGTCATTTTTTCTGATCTTTGAAGGAACCACCATTTGGTTTTCTTTATCTTTCTCTACCATTTTTTATATCCCCTGTTTCACTTATTCTCACTATAATTTTTAACTCTTCTGCTTGCTTTGGGTTTCATTTGTCTTTCTTTCTTAAGGTATAATCTTAGTTACTGATTTCAGATCTTTCTTCTTTTCAAATATGGGCATTTATCACCATAATTTTTCTCTAACTACTCCTTTAACTTTACCCTATGAATTTTGGTATGTTGTATATTAATCTTCTCTTATCTAAAAGCATGTTCTAATCTCCCTGTGATTTCTTCTTTGGTGCATATTTATGGATTACTTGTTTAATTTCCACATATTGGTGAATTTCCCAAATTGATTTCTGATTTAAATATTCTAAAAATTTTAGTCCTTCTTAGTTTATTCTCTTTTGTCAATATCCAACTATTATTTCTGAATAGTATATTTATTTCTAAGTCCTGCCAGTGCTGGTTTCATGTATTTTGGTGCTCTGTTGTTAGATGCATATATGATGTCTCTGATCACTTATCTTTTTCTTAATTTTACATCTGACCTCCTAGAAGTTGTCCTGGTCAGAAGTATTAGTAAATGCTCAAAGATTGTCTTTTGAGATTGAGGTTTCTAACTTTTATTTTTGGATCTGTATGTGGCTAGGTGATTGCTTTCACTGTACAGAGAGAGAGTCTGTGAGGTTATCCCACTTTCAACCATGACTTGTAGTTCAGGATTTCTTTTTCTAGTTATTTATTTTCATTCTATTTTATTTTATTTTCTCTCTGTGGCTCTGTTTTTGTTTATTTTTCCTCCTGGTTATGGGTAATATTTCTTATTTTCTTTATACCCAATCATTTTTGATTAATGTCAAACATCATGCATTTTACATGATTGGAAGCTGGATTTTGTTGGCTTCCTTTTAAGAGTGTTGGATTTTGTTCTGGCCTTTGGTTAAATAACAGGTCAATTAGTTGAAACTTTTCAAAAATTTTTATGGCATTCAGAGTGGCATTTAGTCTGGGACAAATTTAGCTGCACTCCTAAGGCATGACTTATTGGAGGACTCTATCCAATGTACAACATGTTACAAAGTATCTCTACTTTGAATAATGGAGGTATTTTAGTGGTGAAGACAGCAGTGAGAGGTATGAGGATTGTTTGCCATGCTGCTCTCTGGTCATTCCTTTCTGGCTTCAGGTAGTTCCCTACTGCTCATGTGTTGATGAGTACTTAGCCAACTACTCAAGGAGAGTTCGGTATAGATTTCTGGAAAACTCTATCTCCTTCTCTTCTAAACTCTGCCACACACATTCTAGCCACCACGGCCTCCCCAACCTCTGATCTTGTTTTTTTTTTTAATACTCTGTGAGTCTGCCAACCTCTGATTGCATTGTCCCTCCGTTTACTGAAGCCTCAAGCTGCCTCTAGGCAGTAAACTGGAGAGATCATAGATTCACTTTGTTTCCCTTTTCTAGGATTACTGTCTGAAAAGCATTTTAAAAAATATATATTTTGTCCCATTTCCTAGTTGTTAATGGTGAAAAGGCAATTGCTATAGCAATTAATCTTCTATGGGCATAAGCCATGTGACTGCCTTTTTTAACATAAAATTTTCTATCTAAATGAGTGATTATCTTTCAGAGTAGTAACAGTGTTCCAACGTTGTTAATATTTCATAATTAAAAATAAATAAAAATAGCTAACATTAATCAAGTGCTTACAACTGTGCAATAAAACTTAGAGGCATTTTATAAACAAATTTTGAATTTCTATTAGAATCCTCTGCACAAGCTGATGCATCATTTTAGAATATCTTCTATGACCATAAATATTCATCTTGAGGATTGATTAAATCATTTGATCAAGTTAATAAAATATGAGGAGTTTGAGAACTTAATAAAATATATGGTCAATATGAATATTCAGTTTTTGGAAGTAAATAAGTTGTGATTATTTAAAAAGATTAGACTCCCTATTGTTTTACACTTGTTTTCCCTTTCTTTTGCCCTGGTTAGCTCTTACATGTGCTTCGAGACTCAACTTAGATGACATCTTTACAAATTTGGACTCTTTTCTAGCTCCCCGTAACTGTGTTTGGTGTTCTTATGTGCTTTTATATCTCTCTGCCCACACTACACTTTGTGGCATCTACCACTCCAGATAATATAGTCTGTTTCCTTTTCCACTTCTTCCTTTTCATGTGTTTTTCTTCCCCATTTTGGAATCCCTGACATATTCACCCTTCACCAAGTATGCTAGATTATATTTTCCCAATTATTTTTATATTTCCTCCTTTTCTTTATTTCCACACTACCTGCTTTCCTTAGGACACTCGTTAGCATTCTTATCTACTTTAGTAGTAATATTTTGAGTATATTTTCCCATCTCCATATAGACCCACCTTCTAATCCTATCTGACTAAATGATCTTTCAGTCGCTCCCCATTATTTCACCACTGAGTCCTGTTTCTTTAGCAGAACATAGCACACTCTGATTATTAAGTTCCCTATTTACTTGCATTAACACTGTGAGCTCCTCAAAAACAGAGGTTCTATCCTTGATTGTATCCCTTCTAGCACCAACACCTGGCACAGTGCAGGAAGTAGTTCAAGCAGCTGGTTTGTAATCTCTTTCCCTCTCATTACCAAAGGATTCTCCCAAGGAAAGAAAGCACATAATTGGTCTAACTTATTTATACACATGCTGATGATAATGAGCCTCATGGTAAACAGATTAATGCTATTGGCTAGAGGAAAAGTACTTATCAGTACTTTTATACAGTAGAAAGATTTTGGCAGAATATCCATGTTTTAGGATTTCTTATAATAGACAAATATAATATGTGGATTTATGAAGCAAGTTTCCCTGGAGGATATCATGTAAGCCATTAAATGATCTGAGTATAAATTGAAGATGATCAACAACATAAATGCTCCTTGCTTGCTGAAAAAATAACTTCTGTATCTTACTTAGAGATGCCCTCTGTTCTGGATGGGCTAGAGAGTGCATATTTAGAATGGTGAGGACTTGGGGAGCTACATGGATGGCCAACCTGCCCTCCCTGTGCCTCTTAATTGCTTGTTTTCTTCAAATCATTAGTAAAGCTTGAAACTAGCTGTGGTAGGCAGAATATTGGCCCATCAAATGCATCCACATCCCAAATCTCAGCACCTGTGTATATGTTATGTTATAGGGCAAAGAAGAGCTAAGGCTGCAGATGTAATTAAGATGATTGCAAATCAGCTGATTTTGTTATGGAGTGATTAACCTGGATCATCTGGATTGGTCCGAGGTAATCACGAGGCTCTTTATAAGTAGAGGAGAAGGGCAGATGAGTGAGAAGTACAGAAATGGTAGCGTGGTAAGGACTCAGAGCCCCAACTTAGCTGGTTTTTGAAAATGGTGACTAGGACCGTGAGGCAAGGAATGCAAGCAGCCTTTAGATACTAGAAAAGCCAAGGTTATGGATCCTCTCCTAGTCCCTCCGGAAGGAATGCAGCCCTGTTGACATCTTGACTTCAGCACAGTGAAACCTATTTCACACTTCTGACTTGAGAATGGTAAGATAAAAATTACGTGTTGTTTTTAAGTCACTAAGTTTGTGGTAATTTGTTACAACAGCAAAAGAAAACCAAAAGCAGATAAGACCTCTGATTCATGTGGTTCTAATTTGATAACCCTAACACTTGTGTTAGTTCAGTAACTTAAACATAAAATAGGTTTTCTTTTTTTTTATACATCTTTATTGGAGTATAATTGTTTTACATTGTTGTGTTAGTTGCTGCTGTATAACAATGAATCAGCTATGCGTATACATATACCCCCATATCTCCTCTCTCTTGCGTTTCCTTCCCACCCTCCCTATCCCACCCCTCTAGGTGGTCACAAAGCACTGAGCTGATCTCCCTGTGCTAGGCAGCTGCTTCCCACTAGCTATCTATTTTATATCTTTGTTCCCAGCCATATAGCAACCAAATGCTACATTTGGTAGTGTGTATATGTCCATGCCACTCTCTCACTTCATCCCAGCTTATTTTTCTGGGCTAATGAATGGTGTACTCACTGTCTTCTAAGATTGACTTAATCATTGTTAGGTTTTTAAGCATTTGGTATTAGAAAATCAGTTATATAATGGGATACAGGTTTACAGCTATAAAAGCTAAACTCTCTATTGGTAAGAGGGCAAATTTGAGTAAGTGTGGTCAATAGAACTCAGTTTAATTCAGTAAATATTTAACATGGTCTATGTTCGAAGCACTTTAGCAAGTTCTATGAATGAATTTTTAAAAAGACAGTTACAAGAGTCTGTCCTCCACGAAACAAACATCTATTAGTAGATATAGATAATGCAAGACAATATAAGAAGCATTAAAATATAGCTACAAAAACACTGTGAAAATGCTGAAAAGAAAAATTTGAGGCTTTGTAAGGAAGTGCTCTTTGATTTAATAAATAAAGAATTAATAGAACTTGGAAAGCCAGAGGTGGGCTATCACGTAGACTGGTGTGGGAAAATTGTGGAATAAAGCCTAACTACAGGCATTGAGGTGACTTGGTATAGGGCATATTTAAGAAGAGTCCAATATTCTGCTTTGGTGGTATCTTGCAAAGCCAAGCCAAGCCAAGCCGTGTTCTGTGCACAGTAGAAAGTGTGGGTCAGATTGTGCTGTGCCTTGGATCAAGCAGGTGAAATTCTTTTCCTATAGCAGGTGGGGAGCCACTGAAGGTGTTTCAACAGGGCACTGCTATGATTTTAACAGTACCTGAAAGGATTTTGTGGGCAGGTGTATGTAGGAGCAATTGGAAATGGATTGACCTTTTTGTAGGCTATTACAGTTTTCAAACAGAAATTCATCAGTGCTACTCTAAATATACTGGCCCCTTCCATTAATACTCTGACTTATGGCATCTGGAATGCTGTTTTTGTACACAATCAGTTCTTCTGTGTGTTCTCTTACCTGCCGTTTGTAAATATTTTCTTTGCAAGGTACACATTACTTTTAAGCTGTGTAATTAAATCCTGAAAATTAACAAGCAGCAAAAGAAGAAAAAGCAATTTTAAATATTCTAAAGTCAAGGTCTAATGGGTCACTATGTTATCATTGTAAACTCATGTTTACTGAGTATCCAGTGGGGATGTATAAACTCTACTTGACTTTAGAATTATCATTAACCAAACGCTAAGTATCTGCAGTCATACGGAACCAGGATCTTAATGCCATAAGAATAAAAAGTCTGCGCTTTCTTGCACCAGCAATATACCTCTTCCACAATAAAGAGCTCCATTAGTAAAGGGAAGATGCTATTTTAATATATTAATGGAATCTGTAGTACTTTCTCACAAAACTAGCTCTTCTTCTTTGTTCCCAGCCATATAGGAACCAAATGCTTATTCGTTGAGGTCAGTAATAATGAAATTAACATCAGTGTGTGTCAACTATGCTCTAGACATTGTTGTAAGAATTTAAATACATCATATCATTTTATGTTCCCAGCAATTTTAGGAGGTTCTATTACTAATCCTAATTTAGAGATTTAGAAATAGGAGCACATAGAGAAGTCAAAGTAACTTGTCTGAGATCACAGAGCTAGTCAATGATGGAGCTGAGATTTGAACCCATTCAATGGACCTTTAGAGTCCAAATTCTTAACTACTACACCACATTCCCTCCAACAGTGTATTTCTTGGTGATTTATTTAGATACACCATGTATTGGTATCATCTTCCAATACAATGTCAATATTGGTATGCACTCCCATCTCAACTGGCTCATTTGGTAGGAGCAACTATCAGTAGTAACACTGAATAGAGAAGGTGAAGGCAAAGGGACAGGAGAGGCACAGGGGGAAGAAAAAGACATAGGTCATTCTTAATATAAGCAATGAAACCTATTCTTCAAGCAATTAAAAGGTTGAATACAGTATTATTTTGTAACAAAGTCTATGTTCCAGAAAAAGTCTTAAGACATTAACTAAAGACTGTATCGGTTTTAGATAGGTGGAAAATGGATTCCTAAGTGGTTAAGTTACTAGCCCAAGGCCATGCACTATTAGTGGGAAAGGAAGTATTTAGCTGTCTTAACTCGCGAGAGTGTTCAGTCTAATGCTGTATTTTGATAAATGTGATTATGGGGAAAAAAAGCTCTTTAGAGAACTCCATGTGTATGTGGGCCTTAGAATGATTTATCATTATTATTTGTCATTACAGCAAAAGAATTACTGTTATTTGTTTCTTTTGTTGAGTTTCGTTTGTTTTTATCAGAGTTACAAATGCACATATCTACATGCACTCTGCAAGTCTTCAGGTGAAAAATAGCATCACCCTGCTCTCACTCCAACTTTCCTGTTCCTCAGAGGTAACCAATGTTTTCAGCTATTAAAAAACCTATTAGCTTTACTATTCTCTCCATATCTTTAAATAATATGCTTTTATCTCTACTCTTTGCTTTTTCAACTTTAAGCATTAAGTGTTCATATCTTACTATGGAAGATGATTCAGCTCAACCACACACACATTTCCCATGTCCTGTCCTTCCAACTCTGTTGTATCATGATTTTGGTTAGATCAGTACTTTGTGTGCATTGCAAATTGGGTTGCTTCTTGGTTCTTTTCAGTGCTTGCTTGAGTTTCAACTTCTTTGGGTCTGCTGATTCATTATTGCTTGTTCTGTTTTACAGTTGGCAAAATTGTGTGGCTATCACCTTCTATCCCTTTTTATTTGTCTTTGTATGCTTATGTCTTTAAAGATATCTCCTTGCTGAGGGATATATGTTTGTGTGTGGAGGGGCTGTCAGTGTGTTCAATATGCTCTTTTCCCAGATGTCCTTTTAGTTCCATAGTATCCATTAGAAATCTGGGGCAAAACCATAATCTAGTTTTCACTTGTACAGGATCAATGCCTTGAGGGTAATCAGAACTTTGAGTCAGGTAAATAAAGACAGTAGAAAATGAGCTGTGTATTTTGTAAAATGGATTTAGAATGTGAAGAACTCTGCCATGGTGCCAAACTCATTTTAGTGGCAACAGTGCTCCTATAAAAGGTGGTTTGGTTTGTAACACAATATTAAAATGGCTCAAAGACTGATAATTTGGAAATATTTTTTACAAAGGTGGGTTAAATTTTTGTTTACATGATGTTATAACTCCCTTTTATACAAATAGTGATAAACTTAAATTATAAAACTGAGATTGGCAATCTCTCTTCTAACTCAACTTAAAGGATGTCTCATTCAAGATAGAAAAGATGAAAGAGATATTAGTGTAGAAAAACTGGAGTTTTTAAATGCTTATAGCAAAGTACTGATTTGTATTTCTCAAACTCTCAGTTCATGTAGATAGATAAATTTGGATGGAATATTCAGTTATTTTGAGGATTTCCTAAAAAAGCAATACTTCTTGGATGTTAGCAAATTATAGTTATGAATCATTTGAACCTATCAAGACTGTATATATTTTATTTTAGTTACAGCTGCAACTTCTGGTACGCTGAATTTGGACGTTCATATTCTAATACATTACAATTATGCCTTTTCAATATTGGAATGTACTCTTGGGTTTTTTTCCTTTTAAATGTTATAAAATTTTTTCCTGGAATAAGAAACACATTTTGAAAAAAATTCATATAAAGGTTAAAGAATTTGTATTTTTTTCAGACAAGTCAAATATATCTGCAGAACTAACTCATATTTAGATAAAAATTTCAGTCATTCATTTATCACCTATAAGGCAATTAATTCATTTGTTTATCTAGCATTTATTGCAAATATTCAATGTGTGACATATCATCATTAGCCCTGCTGATGCAATGAATGACATACACTATGGCCTTCAAGGAGCTTGGAGTCTAAGAGAAATGCCATTGTGCCATTGTTGACGTCGCTATAAAATAAAACCTGGTGTGTTTACATTTCCAAGAGAATGTTAATGTATAAGGGGAGCAGTGTTGAAGAAAGTATGTGGACTTTGGAGCTATTCAAGCTTAAATTTAATTCCTGGCTTTGGCAGTTACTGACTGGCATTTCTACAGGCATAAGTATCCTACAGGCTCGTTGTTAGGATTAAAAGATATAATATATGCAAAACAGCAGACGTATAGTAAAGCTTAACAGTTTCCTTTTTTTTTTATTGATTTTGGAATATGCAGTATCCCCAATATAGCATTTGCTCCCTGGGTAAAGAGTCACCACTGAAGTGCCAACAATTTCCATGAGAACACTGCAAATACTTTGAGAAAAACTTTCGAACCAGAAGGGACTTCAGAAATGATCTAATCCATCTCCTTTGTAATGACCTAGCTCAGTCACACAGCTAACTGAATCAAAGCCAGGACAGAACAGAACTCAGATTCCTAAGTTTTATGCTCTTCAACCTTTAAAATAGAAAAGATATGAAAAATAATTTTTAAATGGTGGTCCATTATGAAATAAAAATTGGGCATTTCAGTACCATCCTAGATAATAATTTTAATTTAATGCTTTGCTATGTCTTACAAGAATTAAAAAATCTATGACCTTGAGCTTTTGGAGATTTAAGTGACTGAAAAAGAATTCACCAGATGTTTGTGCTATTGTTTCCTAGCTCTGTTTTGAAATTGTTGTGGTTGATATTGGATGTTCACTCCCAGTGCTCTGTGTTGTTAAGTCAGAAACCATAAACAGCACTGGAAAACAACTTCCAGTCTTACTGCAAATGTCTAACTCAGTTGATAGTTGGCCGCTTTCAGAATTGTTCTCTTTGATGCCCTTTCTGTAATCTGTTCCTCCTGAGAAGAAAAATGGTCTGGCTGTTTCTGTTCAAATCACCGTCAGATACCTGGGTGAGAAAAAACAATGAACTGTAGGAACATCTATTTCTGATGGACTGTAACGGTTTGGAGAATAATGGAATACTACCTAATTGGAGCTTTCTCATAGCAGTTTTTAAACACAGATAACAATAAGCTGTAGTTTGAAGAACTTTCTACTACAGCACACAGATTTGAAATCTGTCCATTCTTGGGGCCCTCCCTGAGTTACACTGGGTCTTATTAAAACAATCACAAAACAGATGGAATCTTCTTAAAGATGGCACTCCTCTTGTTGCCTCTTTCCTTGGAAGGTGTTGTGTGAGCACAGCCCCTAAGAAGGGAGGCAGACAGCAACTTGCTCAGTTGCCGAGCCTTTCAAGGGGTTATGGTTCAGTTACTTTGACAGGCCATTAGATTTGGGGACCCCCTTTATCCCTTGTTTTTGTTTTTCACTTGAATCAAGGGAAGTGGCTTCCCCTCTGTGAGTATCTAAATCACGGTGAAATAAACGAATGCTGGGGCAGCTTAAACACTTGGCCTTTAGGGCTGAATTCAAATCTCAGACTGCTTGCTGTAGAGCAGCCAGAAAATGTCGATTTACGATGAGAATAAAAGAAAGGTGGCCTCCACGGTCCTGTTTCATCCTACAAAGCCATGACTTTTTAGATATCTTAAAGATGAATTCCCGTTTTAAAGATGAATTCACACCCCTTCCATTGGAATTCTCTCATCCTTTAGATCTGTGGACACTGCAGGGTTTATCTTCATTTCCTGTGGACCCATCCTTTTATCAGAATTGAATTATCCTCTTTTGATGCGTATGTGTTACATTATTTGTCAGGCACTTTCCCTCTGCCGTGGGTTGAAATAAAAGCAATTATCCTGTAGCCACAGGATACATTTTTCATTCCTCTCCTGGACTTTCTGAGTACAGCTAATCAGACCGAAGCAGACATGAGCATTTTCCGCAGTAGACCCTGACCCAGTGTAGAGACTGCTTTGAAAGAGACTGATCATGGTTCTCGTGTTGCCGTCATTCTCTTGGCTGAGTAAGAAATAAATGAGAAACCACCAGTTCTCAAAAGGAAGGTAACTTTCAGACTTTTCAGTTGATGGTTAAGGTGCTCTCGATTATTGGTCTCTCAAAACATACACACTACTGACCTCACGTTGATTGCTGACATGTAAAATATGATGTGCAGCTAGCATGGGAAACCATTTTGAATAAAACAGAATGATACCAGTGAAGGTCCAATGACTATGAGAACTGTTTCTGGAGCTCTTTTCCCTTCATCGTTCATATTTATGTGGCCTTGCCCTGTACCATGTACGTTAACTGTTGGCTAGAAATTTCGTTGTACGGCATGGGTGGGTCCTTGTAAGCTGGTTGTTGGGAAAATGAGTACAAGACCCTTGACTCTTATTCTCACTGCATGTGGGGAGTAAGTTGATGCAAAGACCTCTTAGTGTGTCAAAATGGAATGGATTGCATCTGAACCGATGCCACCCTCATCGTCTTTCTATCTTGATACCTAAGGCTCCCTATTTCCAGCGGCAGCCTCAGGGCTTGCAGGAGGCCCTGGATGCTGGTATGTTACATAGTTATTTGTGGTGGAAGTACAAACAATGTGTATACATGCTCACACTGGCAGATAAACACACACTTTATTTATTGAAAATCTATGTGCCAGGCCCTACATGTCAATGAATTCGTGACGTATCTGTCTCTTTCAATTCTTAAAATGGTTCTATTCCTTCAGTTACCAAATAGGCTGAAGGTACCTATTCCGAGGAAGGTATTTGTATTCTCATTTAATGTGAGAAGACTGAAACTCAAGATGATTAAAGCTTTTGCCTGAGTGATTGCAGAATCCCAAATCCATGCTACTCACTCTTAATTGCTCCATCCCAGTTCAATTCCCCTCCCCCGACCTCACCTCCCTGCATCCTCTGACTGGTACCAGAGCTTCTCAGGCTGATCAAGACAAAAGCTTCTGATATATTACCTTGAGCACATCTTGCTTCACTGCTCACAGCTGCAAATGGGGAACTTTAATAGATCTGGGATTTAAAAAAACTATTTTTTGCATTGTCCAACGTGTAAAGCAAGCTATTTGCAAAGCTGCTTTCGCTGAAGTAGGACTAGGGTCCAGGGCCCAGATCTTGGCTTCTTCTGCTGAAGGGGTGTTTCCTCATCTGGAATCAGAACCAGCTGCTGGTCTACTTGCTTCCTTCCTGCTGGTTTTTTTTTTTTTTTTTTTAGATTTTAAAAAATTTTAAAAATCAAACCATTGTTTTTTTTTTTTTTCTTTTGAGATTTCAAATATCTATAAAATGAAATCAGTAAAAATGAATATAAATATTACCTAGGATTCATAGAACAGTTGGTTCTGCTATAATGATATGTATGTGTTCTAAAAATCATTGTGCTATGAAAAATAACAAAACTATAGGGATTACTGAACAGAGTGGGGTCGGGCACAGTGCTCAAAACCTGTCACTGACACCTGGTGAAGTTGAAGAGGACTAACCACCCCAGCTCCTCAAAGGTGGGGACCTGCTCTGATGATCCCTTCCTGACCTGTATATGTGGCCATCAGCCCGACTGTCATAGTGGTCGAGTGATGTGTACTGAGGCAGTTATTACAGACGAGGTTCCACTGCTATCTCTTTCTTCCTCCTTTTTATCCTCTGAGACCCTGAAAACCAAGCTCCTGACTTGTTTGCTCCCCAAATTTCATTTACAGACAATTAGACCTAAATTCTTAGGGGCTAACTAAAGATCTCAGGTGATACAGCTAGCATTAGCGGGAATGACCACCATGCAGCAGGGATCAGGTGAAGTTCTTTAAAATCATTACTTCATTTCATCTTCACAACAACATACAAGGCATGGAGGATTATTCTCCATCTAGCAGATGTATAAAAGAGACTTAGAGAGGTTTAGAAATTCATCCTAAATCTGCAGAGGAGATAAATGGCTGACTTAGAGATGGAAACCTCTGATTTGTTTGCTGCCTGACTGATGTATTCAGGACGCTGCACTAAGCCCTGATACTTCCTGAGCAGAGTCCTGGGCACTGAAGTACAACCCAAGATGTCTTCACTTACCTGTGTACTGACCCCTCTCGCTTCCCACTTGTAACTCCTCTTGCCAGACTGGATGTCCCTTTTTCCCTCTGACACCCCCTTCTCCCTTCCACTTTTCCTGCCATCAGCTGTCTATCTTTCCTAACCAGATGCCCAAGGTTTCTGGGATTGAGCTTCGGATTAATGGCATCCATTTGTCACTGCGTCTAGCCTGCCTGACTTGACCCAAGAGTCACCTTTGCCACTAATCTGGCCACCTTGTGCCTACCTGGACCTGGATTTGGTTCTCCCATTAAGGGAGCTGAGATCTGACTTTTGGGCCACAATCTTCCTCAAGGACCCTTGCCTTACACCTGATCCTGAATGAATCCGTAATGAAACACTTTATTTTTGATCATGAAATAAAGTTCATTTCCTCTACAGAAATGAGTACTTCCCTACCTAGGTTGGCCCTGAACCTTACAAACAGACCAAGAACGCTCATGTTTCAAGTAATGTAAAACAAAGGCCAAGTCTTTCTGTTTTTCTCAGGAACATCTAACTTTCCAACCAGCATCCAGTTCTAGCATCAAAATTCTGTGTATCTTCAAGTGGGTTCAATTTTTTTTTTTTCCCCTTACGATGTAGGTTATTGAGCTTTGAAAAAACTTGCACTGAATTGTTCATTTCTACAGGGAATTTATTATCTTTGCTATTTCTGTTTTCAAAACCAGGACACCTACTGCCCTTTCACACTCCAAATGATAGCTGTCACAAGTAGATTAATGGGCATTATCAGGCTGGTTTGGAAAAGGCTGGAGCAGTGATCATTGTGTCACTAAGAATGGGTGATTGAAGCGAATGAGTTAATTGATTTGTACACCAAACCAATCTTTAGAAATCAAATACTTTTCAAGATTTAGGAAAGGACGGTCAGTTTTTCTTGGCAGTCAATGCTGTTTTCTGCTGCATAAAGTAATGGTGTGACAACCTGTCTGTCCTTTCTGAGAAAAAGACTTTGCTGCCTTCAAATTATGCTCTCATGTACAAGTTAGATTTTTGCATTGCTATTATTCCTCTTCTTTCTATTAGGACCTGAGACTTAAAAGAAAGTCTTATTCTCTGGGTGGTTGTTTTGGTCACAGTGTTTTAGTGTAGAAATGACTCTTTTGAGGTAGTCAAAAAAGAGAGCAGGCAAACTGTTCAAGCAAAACCAAATCGCAACTCAATTGTTGGGAGAAGGAGGCAGGGCTGAAATGTACCATCTACACAAGGCCTCCTTTCTTTTGTCTCCATTTTATACCTTCAAAAAAGTTATTTGCTTTAAGTTATTTTCTGGGACAGATATACTTCCTTAATGTACTTTAAAAAATGTATTTATTTATTTGGCTGCATTGGGTCTTCCTTGCTGCACGCGGGCTTTCTCTAGTTGTGACAAGTGGGGGCTATTCTTTCCGGTGTGCCGGCTTCTCACAGTAGTGGCTTTTCTTGTTGCGAAGCACAGGTTCTAGGCACGTGGGCTCAGTAGTTGTGGCTCGCGGGCTCTAGAGCACAGGTTCAGTAGTTGTGGTGCACGGGCTTAGTTGCTCCGTGGCATGTGGGATCTTCCCGGACCAGGGCTGAAACCCATGTTCCCTGCATTGGCAGGTGGATTCTTAACCACTGCACCACCAGGGAAGTCCCCTTAATGTACTTTTAAATGCACTGAAGGAAAAAAAGGCTGTTTGTCAGAATCCAATTGACGAGAGAAACTGTTTTTACGTTGATTTTGTGCATTGACAGCCGATTCTTAGGTTTTTTTTCAAGGAAGTGAGGATGCGTGTTTTTATGCTAAGAAAATGCTATTTCCTTCCTTATTGTAAAATGAGTGCTTTTGGGGCAAAAAAAGTAGTGTTTTTTTCCACACCCTCCCCAAAGCATAGTGTCTCAGTTGATTGATACAATAACAGATTTCCTGCTATGTAAAGTAAGTCCTACTGAACACTCAAATATCCTTCTTTTATTAAAAGGAAACTTGGAGGTCACCTTTCATCCCCTTTATTTTACAAATAAACAAATAGAAACTTCTAGAGGGTCAGTAGAGTTCTCACAGATCTTTAGAGGCCAATTGGAGTGTGCCATTGTCACACTGTTCTCTATTTATGATTATATTTTCTCTGTGAACCTCCATATATTTATGGGCTTATGACTGAAATAAAATTTGCCCCCGGAACTTTGCACATCTGGAAGAAAAGGAGAAATAGAATAGGTATACTCACCACTGGTGGAGAGGCCCTGATGTATCCCCAATTCTGGACTAAGGGGAGGCCTAAGGAGGCTCCAAAGATCTTTAGGAAAGTGCCTGGGCTTAGTCAAAAACAGGATTATAAAGATTAGGCAACCCCTTATATCTTTCTTATGTCCTTCTCCCTGTTACCTCCATTCAGTTATCCCACTATCTTGGGCCACTTTCCTGGGGAAATTTATGACTGCCAGGCCATTTCAGTGAATGAAAAAAAAAAAAAAAGTACTGTTATTTCCATTTCAACATGTCAGAGATTTACTAAATTTCACTGATTTTATTCTTGAATATATTTTGTCCTACGTTGAAAATCTGGTTTGAATAATATCAAAATTATGACTTATTTACTTTATCCTAATATATTGCTTATGTATGTAAATATAAAAATATAAATACACTTTTAATAAAATATATTACTTACATATTTATATTAAGATTAAATTTACTATATATTTTGAATTAGAAAATATATAAACCAGCATAAAACAGCAATTTCAATATTACAAATAATAATTGTTTAATGCAGCTTAAACTTTGCTTCTAGTTCTTTATTACCATAGGGTACATTCTATTAAGGATGGACAAGTACTGTCAACTGAAATATCTTTTTTTCTCTGAGGTGGTTTGCTGTTAATTTGTTATACAGTTAGGTTTGCTTGTTTTATTTTGGTTTCAATTTTAGGTCTTGCTTTTTTGTTCTTTTTGACTGGATTTTATTTATTTTTTGCGGTATGCGGGCCTCTCACTGCCGTGGCCTCTCCCGTCGTGGAGCACAGGCTCTGCACGCACAGGCCCAGCAGCCATGGCTCACGGGCCCAGCCGCTCTGCAGCATGTGGGATCCTCCCGGACCGGGACACGAACCCGCCTCCCCTGCATCGGCAGGCGGACTCCCAACCACTGCGCCACCAGGGAAGCCCTGGATTTAAAATTTTAATATGTAAAACATTGAAATGGTCTCCCAACCAGAGCTATAAAGAAAGGCATACTTAGAAGTCTTATCTGTGTCACCACTACACTCTTCTTACTACAGTATGTACTGTATGTAACCATTATTTTTAACTTCTGGATTATCTTTTAGAATTTTTGTGGTGGTAGTGATTGTTTTTACAAGTATGTGTGTATTGCATGTATTTGTTCTTTTTCCTTCCATTTCTTACTAAACATAGCATGCAATATCCACTTTTCTGCACCTTGTTATATTTACTTGACAATATATCCCGAAAGTTCTTCCATATCAGTATAGAGAAATCTTCCACATTCTTTTTGTTGAGAGCTGTGTGTGAGGTGGGGGCTATATATTACTCCATTGTTTTTATTTTCCAAAATTTATTTCACCAGCTCTTTATTAATCAACATTTGATAGATTTCCAATTTTTGCCCATTACAGATAATGCTGCAATGAATAATTTTTCACAGTGTCATTTTGTATTTATAAAATGTATCTTTGGGATAGATTTGTAGAATTGGGGTTGCTGGATGAAAAGGAACATTCATCTGTAGTATTGCTAGAAGTTGCCAAATTCTTCTCAAAAGGGGAATTATCTTGTATTCCGCTATTGATATGTGAGAGTGAGTTTTTCTAAGTCTTGACAACCCAGTTTGTAGTCATTTTAAATTCGCCAATCTGATATGTGAGAGGTGATACTTCATAGTTCGATTTTGCTCTCTAAAAACTGAGTGAAGTAAGCATTGTTTTGTATCATTAAGAATGATGATTTAAGTGTTGTTTTGAAGTTCAGTTTTTTTTTAACATAACAGGATTAAAACTCTGATAAAATTTCACAAGGATATAATACTTCTTTGTGAATTAAAATCGATTGCATTTCATATTGTAAAAAGTATGGGGATATTACATAAAACAAAACTGTTAATCACTGAAAGTTTCTGAATTAAGCTACTGATTCAAAGTAGGAGTATTATTTTCCTCTTATGAAAGTAATGTATGCTTTTATTTGGAAAGTCTATAGTGTAGAAGTAAAAACAGTTATACCACCTAGAGGCCACATATTTTGGGATATTTTCTTTCAGTCTTTTTCTATTCTTTTGAAACATTATTGTTTACAGTAATACTTTTCATTTTATTAGACTTTATTTTTAGAGCAGTTTTAGGATTCGAGAAAAACTGGGCAGAAAAATACAGAGTTCCCATGAATTCCCGTGGAATATCTCCTCATTTACTTAGATCTTTGATTTCTTTCATCTGCTTTTTGTAGTTTTCCTCATTTAAATCTTGTATATATTTTGTTAAATCTATACCTAAGCATTTCATCTTCTGTTGCTAATATAAGTTGTGTTGTTTTTAAATTTCAGCTTCTAATTGTTCATTGGTAGCATTTGGGAAAGCAAATTTACTTTTGTATATTAACTTTGCATCCTCAAAACTTGCTACTATCACTTACTAGATCCAGAAACTTTTTTGGTGATTCCTGGGGATTTTCTACATAGACAGTCAAGAAAACTACAAAGAAACACTTTTATTTCTTCCTTTCTAATCTGTATACTTTTTTCTTGTCTTGTCTTACTGCATTAGTCAGAATTTCCAGTACAGTATTGAATAGGAATGGTGAAATGATTTTTGCCTTGTTTCTGTTCTTAGGGAAGAGCATCCAGTTACTCACCATTAAGTACAATATTAGCTGTAGGGCTTTTGTAGAAGTTATTTGTTAGGTTGAGGAAATTTCTCTTTATTCCTAGTTTGCTGAAAGTTTTTGTCCTGGATGAGTGCTGAATTTTGTTAAATGCTTTTTCTGCATCGATTAATATGATCATATAATCTTTAATCCTTTGTTGATATGATGAATTACATTAGTTGATTTCTGATTGTTAAACAAGACTTGTATAACTAGAGTAAATCTCAGTCATAGTATATAATTCTTTTCATACATTGTTGAATCTGCCTTATTGATACTTTGTTAAGGATTGCAACTATGATCATAAGAGGTATTTGTAGGTTTCCTTTCTTGGTAATGCTTTTGTCTTATTTTGGTATTATCCTGGCTTCACAGAATATGTTAGGATGTATTCCCTCTGCTATTTTCTGGAATAGATTGCAGGGATTGGTATCATTTCTTTCTTAAATATTTGGTAGAATTCACTAGTGAGACCATCTGGGCTTGTTGTCTTCTGTTTTGGAAGAAACATTAATTATTGATTTAATTTCTCTACTAAAACCACTCTCAGTCTCTGTCTTTTAACTGGTATATTTAGAACATTAATATTTAAAGTCATTACTGATATAGTTGGACTAATACCTTCTATTTTCTAGCTGTTTTCTAGTTGTATTTTATTTTTTTCCTTCCATGACATTTATGCTTTCTCTGCTTTTTAAAATTAATTAATTAATTAATTTCAGGTAACATTGGTTTATAACATTATCTAAGTTTCAAGTGAACAACCTATTTTGACATCAGTACACACTACAGTGGGCTTATCACCAAAAGTTTAATTTCTGTCTGTTACCACACAGTTGACCCCCTTTACCCATTCTGCCCTTCCCTTCTGGTAGCAATCTGTTCTGTGTCTATGTGTTTGTTTTTGTTTTGTTTGTTTGCTTATTTATTTATTTAATATTCCACATATGAGTAAAATCATACGGCATTTGTCTTTCTCTGTCTGACTTATTTTACTTAGCATAATACCTTCAAGGGCCAGCCACATTGTTGTAAATAGCAAGATTTTATCTTAATGGCCAAGTGGTATTTCATTGAACTTATATACCACATCTTCTTTTTCCATTCATCCATCAGTGGGCACTTAGGTTGTTCAATATCTTGACTATTGTAAATAATGCTGTGATGAATACAGGGCTGCATATATCATTTTGAATTAATGTTTTCAGATTCTTTGGATAAATACCCAGAAGTGGAATAGCTGGATTGTATGGTAATTCTATTCTTAAATTTTGAGGAACCTCCATACTTCTTTCCATAGTGGCTGCAATAATGTACATTTCCATCAACAGTGTATGAGTGTTCCTTTTTTCTCCACATCTCCAACACTTGTAATTTCTTGTCTTTTTGATGATAGCTGTTCTAATGAGCATGAAGTAATATCTCATTATAGTTTTGATTTGCATTTCCCTAATTAGTGATGTTGAATATATTTTCATGTGCCTATTAGCCATCTGTATGCCTTCTTTGGGAAAGTGTCTGTTCAGATCCTCTGCCAATTTTTAATCAGGTTGTTCTTTTGTTGTATGACTTCTTTATATATTTTGGGTATTAACTTCTTATTGGATATATCATTTGCAAATATATCCTCCGATTGGTAGGTTGTCTTTTTGTTTTGTTGATGATTTTCGTTGTGCAAAGGTTTTTTAGTTTGATGTAGTCTTATTTGGTTATTTTTGCTTTCCTTTTCCTTGCCTGAAAAGACATATCCAGAAAGATATTGCTAAGACTGGTGTCAAAGAGCATACTGCCTATGTTTTCTTCTAGGAGTTTTATGGTTTCAGGTCTCACATTCAAGTCTCTAACCCATTGAGTTAATTTTTGTGTATGGTGTAAAATATTGGTCTAGTTTCATTCTTTTACATGTGGCTGTCCAGTTTTCCCAAACTGTTTGTAAGAGACTATCTTTCTCCATTGTATATTCTTTGTTCTTTTGTCATAAATTAATTTTTTATATATATGTGAGTTTATCTCTGGGCTCTCAGTTCTGTTCCATTGACCTCTGGTCTGTTTTTCTGCCAATATCATGCTGTTTTGATTACTATAGCTTCATAGTGTAATTTAAAATCTGGGAGTGTGATACCTCCCTCTTTGTTCTTTTTTCTCAGGATTGTTTTGACTATCTGGGGTCTTTTGTGGTTCCATACAAATTTTAGGATTATTTGTTTTAGTTCTGTGAGAAATATCATGGATATCTTGATAGGAATTGCACTGATGCTGTAGACTGTTTTGTGTAGTATGGACATTTTAACAATATTCTTCCAATTTATGTACATGGAATATCATTCCATTTATTTGTGTCTTCTTCATTTTCTTTCATCAGTGTCTTATGGTTTTTAGTGTAAATGTCTTTCACCTCCTTGGTTAAATGTATTCTTAGGTATTCTTTTTGTTTTGATAGTAAATGGGATTGTTTTCTTAATTTCTCTTCCTGATAGTTTTTTCTGATAGTGTACAGAAACACAACAAAGTTTTGTATATAGATTTAGTATTCTGCATTTTACTCTATTTTTTTATTATTTCTAAATTTTTTTCTTTTATTTTTGGTGGAGTCTTTAAGGTTTTCTGTATATAAAATTATGTCATCTGCAAATAGTGATAGTTTTCCTTCTTCCATTCCAATTTAAATAGATTTTATTTCTTTTTCTTGCTTAATTGCTCTGGCTAGGACTTCTAATACTATGTTGAATAACAGTGACAAGAGTGAGCATTCTAGTTCTTGATCTTAGAGGAATAGCTTTAAGTTTTTCACTGTTGAGTATGTATGATGTTAGTGGTGAGCTTGTCATATATGACATTTATTATGTAGATGTATGTTCCCTCTGTAGCCATTTTATTGAGAGTTTTTATCATAAATGGATGCTGAATCTTATGAAATACTTGCTGCATCTATTGAGATGATCATTAGTTTTTATTTTTCATTTTGTTAATGTGGTGTATCATGTTGATTGAGCTGTAGATGTTGTACCATTGCTGCATCTCTGCAATAAATCCCCCTTGATCATGTTGTATGATTCTTTTAATATATTGCATGCAGATTGCTAATATTTTGTTCAGGAATTTTGCCTCTACATTCATAGGAGATATTGGCCTGGCATTTTCTTTTTTTGTGTTGTCCTTGTCTGGTTTGGGTATCAGTGTAATGTTTGCCTTGTAAAGTGAGTTAGGAAATATTCCTTCCTGCTCAGTATTTTGGAAGAGTTTTAGAAGGATAGGTATTAAATCTCCTAAGAATGTTTGGTAGAATTCACCTGGACTTTAGATTTTTAGGAGTTTTTTTATAACTGTTTCAATCTTCTTACTACTACTCATTCTATTGAGATTTTAAATTTCTTCATGATTTCTGACTTGAAATGTTGTATGATTCTAAGAATTCATCCATTTCTTCTAGGTTGTCTAATTTGGTGTACACCTCTTTATAGTATTCTTTTATAATCCTTTGTATTTCTGTTGTATCCCTCATACAGCTACTCTTTTGCTTCTGACTTATCTGAGCCTTCTCTCGTTTTTTCCTCAGTGAGTCTAGCTAAAGAATTGTCAATTTTGTTTATCTTTCAAAGAATCAGCTCTTAGTTTCACTGATCTTTTCTGTTGTCTTTTTAGTCTCTTTCATTTATTTCCACTCAGATCTTTATTATTTCCTTCCTTCAACTAATTTTGGGCTTTTGTTTGTTCTTCTTTTTCTAGTTCCTATAGGTGTAAGGTTTAATTGTTTATTTGAGATTTTTCTTTTTCTTGAGGTAGGCCTCTATTGCTATTAACTTCCCTTTTAGTATAATTTTTTCTGCATCCCATAGAATTTGGTATGTCATAGTTTCATTTTCATTTGTTTTTAGGTATATTTTTGATTTCCTCATTGACACAATAGTTGTTCAGTAGCATGTTGTTTAGCCTCCACATATTTGGTTTTTCCAGCTTTCTTCTTGTGGTTGATTTCTAGTTTTATACCACTGTGGTCAGAAAAGATGTTTGATATGATTTCAGTCCTCTTAAATTTATTGGGACTTGTTTTGTGTCCCCAAAAATGGTCCATCCCTGAGATGTTCTGTGTGCACTTGAGAAAAAGGTGTATTCTGCTGCATTTGGATGGAATGTTCTGTATAAATCTATCAAGTTTATCTGGTCTAATGTTTCACTTACAGCTGCTGTTTCCTTGCTAATGATCTATCTATTGATGTAAGTGGGCTGTTAAAGTTTCCTACTATTATTGTGTTGCTGTCAATTTTTTCCCTTAGGTCTCTTAATATGTTTTATATATTTTGGTACTCTTAGGTGCACATTTATTAATAAATGTTATGTCTTCTTAATAAATTGTCTGCTTTACCATTATATAATGTCCATCTTTGTCTCTTGTTACATTTTGTCTTGAAGTCTATTTTGTCTGGTATGAATATGGCTACATCTGCTTTATTTCAGCTGCCATTTTCTTGGAGTATAATCTTCCATCCCTTCACTTTTAGCTTATGTTTGTCTTTAGAACTGAGATGAGTTTCCTGGAGGTAGCATATAGTTGGGTCTTGTTTTTTAACCCATCCAGCCACTCTTTGTCTTTGACTGGTTAATTCACTCCATTTACATTCAGGCAATTATTGATAAGTGAGGACTTAGAACTGCCATTTTATCTTTTGTTTTCTGGTTGTTCTATATCTCCATTGTGTCTTTTTCCTTGTGTTTCTGTCTGCCATTTTGTTTGGTGTTTATATGTTTATATGATGTTTTCTCAGTTTCTTCTTCTTTATGTTTTTTATCTGCTCTAGATGTATGTTTTGTGGTTACACTGAGGGTTTGTATAAAACATCTTATATATAAAATAGTCCTTTTTCTGCTGATAGCATTTTATCTTCATTTACCCATATAGTTGCTTTCCTCTTTCCTTTTTATGTTTCTGTTGTCTCAAAGTATCCCATTTTATTTTGTGAATTCTATTATCAGGTTGAAGTAGCTCTAGTTATTTTTACTATTTTTTCCATTTAATCTTTATGCTGTAATTAAATGATTAACCACCTTCTGACATACAGTTGCAGTTTTCTGATTCTATCATCATACTCAAATTTTTGTGTACTTATGCCTTTTCATTTCAGGTAGAAGATCTCCTTTCAACATTTCTTGTAAGGCTACTCTAGTGGTGATGACTCCCTCAGCTTTTGTTTGTCTGCGAAAGCCTTTGTTTCTCCTTCACATCTGAAGGATACCTTTGCTGGATAGAGTATTTTTGTCTGACAGTTTTTATCATTTAATATTTTCTGTGTGTCATTGCACTCTCTGCTGTCCAGTAGTTTCTCTTGAGAAATCTGTTGGTGGCCTAATGAGGGTTTCTTTGTAAGTTACTGTCTTTTTTACCTGGCTGCCTTTAAGATTCTTCATCATTGACTTTTGACAGTTTTAACATAACGTGTCTTAGAGAAGGTCTTTTGGCATTGAGATAATTAGTTGTTCTCTTAGCTTCAGAGATTTGGTTATCCAGTTCCTTCCCCAGGATTGGGAAGTTCTCAGTTATTATTTCTTTGAATAAACTGTCTGCACCCTTCTCCCTCTCTTCTCCTTCTGGGATATGCATTATCCTTGTGTTGCCCTTTATAATGGGCTCTGATAGTTCTCATAGAATTTCTTCTTTTTTAAAAAGATCTCAGGGCTTCCCTGGTGGCGCAGTGGTTGAGAGTCCGTCTGCCGATGCAGGGAACATGGGTTCGTGCCCCATGCCGGGAAGATCCCACATGCCATGGAGTGGCTGGGCCCGTGAGCCATGGCTGCTGAGCCTGTGCATCTGGAGCCTGTGTTCTGCAGCGGGAGAGGCCACAGCAGGGAGAGGCCTGCGTACCCCCACCAAAAAAAAAAAAAAAAAAAAAAAAAAATCTCAGTTCTTTCTCCTCTTCTACCTGAATTATTTCTAGATTTCTACTATTGAGTTCACTAATTCTGTCTTCCGTATGGTCTCTGAGATCTGTCATGAGGTATCTTGTCATGAGGTGTCTGTAATTAATTTTGGTAAAGTTTTAGTAATTATTACTTAAAATATTCCTCTGCTTCTTTCTCTCATTCTCCCCTCTCCGATGTTTCCATACATGTATGTTACACCTTTTGTAATTGTCCTACAGTTCTTGGATATTCCATTCAGTGTTTTCATTCTTTTATATTTTTCTCTTTACTTTTCAGTTTTGGAAGTCTCTATTGACATATCTTCAAGCTCATTTGAGATTTTTCTCAGTTGGGTTTAGTTTACAGATGAGCACATCAAAGAGCATTCTTCATTTCTATTATAGTGGTTTTGATTTCTAGCATTTCCTTTTGTTTCTTGGTGTTTCCATCTCTCTGTCTATACCACGCATCTGTTCTTGCATGTTGTCCAGTTTTGCCATCAAAGGCTTTAGCATATTAATCAGAATATTTTAAATTCATAGTCTGATAATTCCAAAATTGCTGCTGTATCTGAAATCTTGTTCTGAGGCTTGCTTTTTCTTTCCATCCTGCATTTTACCCATTTATCATATCTTGTGGGGGTTTTTTTTGCTGAAAGCTGGACATGGTGCCTTGAGTGAAAGGAGGCTAGGTAAATAGGATTTTTATGTGAGGCTGTGTTATGGTTAGTAATTAGGGTGTGTTCATTCTTTGCTGTAGCTGTGGTGTCAGATAATAAAATTTCCTTTAATGTCCTTATTTTTATCTCACTGCTGTCTTTGGTTTTCCCTAGAGACCCTTAAATAGAGCCTGAAGCATGCTATCCTTTTAGCTGTAATTCCCTGTTATACATAAGCCTATTGTGAGGTGGTAAGGTGTGGGGAAAGGGAAAATATTTTATAACCTTTTGATTAGGTCTTGGTAATTTTAGTGAACCTGTGTGCCTGGGCTGTGACCTTCACAAATGCTTCTCAGCTTTTACCGCCACTCCCTCAATGAGGAAGTCTACAGGGCTTGGGGATGGGTATACCTTTCCCCCACTTCAAAGGCTAGAGGGGGCTGGAGTTTGAGTATTTTCCTTCTAAGGTCAGTTAGGGTCTTGGAAAAGCCAAGTGGCTTTGGCTTTGGTAAAAGAGTTTCCCTTGCGGGTAGGCCTTTTTTAAGGAGAAGAGAAAGCTCTAGGTATATTTCAAAGCAGTTACTTTTCCCCTGCCCCTGAGAGAAGCTTGAGGGGACTTTCTTCTAATCTTTTATCTGAGAACTTGGAGGGCTCCAGGAGGTAAATGCCATGGAAATGTGGGTATCTCTCTAAGGACAGGCCCCCCCAAATTTTTAATTCTCAAGTTAGTCCATGCTCAGCTGCCAGTAATTAGGCAATTATACTTAAATATTCTTACCAGTTGCTGGCTCCAGTAACACTTCTGCTCCCTGCAAGATGTGATTCTCTCTATTTGCCTATTTCTCCAGTTTGGGGGCAGTAGTTTTTATAGCCTCAGTTCTCTGATGGATCTAAAAAGCATTACTGATTTTCACTTTGATTCACTTTTTGTGTGTGTGTGCAGATGAGAGTGAGGACTTCAAGCTCTTTGCATGTCTGACCAGAAACTGATGTATCTTATTGATTTTTACACACATAAGAAAGAAAGATGATAATCTGGTATATTTAGTTATTTCTAGTTTTTTGTTTTCCCATTAATTTTCATGGTTTTTGATTTACACAAATATTTCCTTTTAATGAGAATTTAGTAATAGAAATTCATGGATATGGGAATTTTAGCGCTGCCTTTTAAAAACTGAGTAAATGTCCTTCTAAACTAAATGATACAAGTTTATAAGATTTTATTTGGAATGTAAAATTTTAAATTTTTTCTTGATATATGTATACAACCCTACTTGTAAAAGATTCCTTCTTGAGATACCAATTGAATCTTTTTCCAACCAAGTAATTTTCCAGATATTTTCACATAGGTAAATATCCATTTGTTTTGAAAAATCTTGTGGGAGAAAAATTATTCAATTTTTATGACTAACTTTTCTCAATAACAGCATCTAAATCAATTATATATTACATGATTTCTCTTTTATGGGAGCTAACATTCATAGTGTTATGACCAATAGAACCTCCTCCAAAATTATTGGTGGTTTTGCTTTGGAAAAATAAAATTAGACTTTGGTTTTATTCTGAACTTCCTAGTAAAGTAATAGTAAATTAGTTCGACCTCTTTAAAATCCACCGATACCAAAGTCACATCTATGGAACCATTTTTGTTTCATAAAGCAATGGATGCTTCCCAACTGCTAAAGTAATTCTATTAGAGTACACTGGAAAATCCAAGTTATAAATGAGGCACATGGAGCCAACATCCTCATCACTCTTTAGGGACAAAAGCACATATGGAAACACTTTATGGATTCATTAAATACCAATCTGAAATAACATAACATCAATATTGGTAGCTCAAAAATGATAACAGCTGACAGATGGCAACCAATTAGAGCAATTAGCAATTAACTTGTGTGTCCCTGTCCCACCTTCATTCTCCTTCACTTGCTGCATGAATTCCTATAATCCCTGGAAATGTGCCTGAGATTCAGTCTCTGCTATAGATCATTGGGATAATATATTTGGGCCAGTTATTGAAGATGGATTTGGAGATAAAGAGCATGTCACTTTTTAGCTTTTGTTTAAAATATGTCTATTCTTTTTAGGGAAAATCTAATTTAAAATACATCCTAAGATATATTTTTTCTAGAATGAAAAAGAATGTTATAAATAAAGTTACAAAACTTTAAAAATATTTATATACTAACACATAGTTTTACTATATCAGTGGCCCTATAAAATAGTTCAACTCAACAAACCTTTCCAAAAATATTTTTTTCTTAAAAGCGAAAATACAGTTGTGAAATATATGTCCACTACAACCTATTCCAAGAACATCTCTGTTCTTTAGGCTTTCTTAACTGAGCAATAATATTGTTTATTTCCTGACACTCAACATTGACCATTACCAAAATCTGTGTTCATATTTTCACCACAGAAGAATTAATTTTTTCTTAATGTTGAACATTTAAAGTGATTTTATAATAGCTTTACAATGATATTAGCTGTTTCACCTTTGACAACATAAGATTCCAAAATATTTACTTCGATTCCATGAACTGAATGAAAAAAATTGAACCATTATTGGAATTAACTGATTTTCTGGCTTGAAGCATCCAATGTGACTGATATAACATTGGCATTATTTAACACTTTGCAAAGTTCTCTCTAAAGAAATCAACACAGTTAAACTTCAATGAATGCTCCCTCCCTTTTAAAGACCATCTTAAGTTGTTTTGCCATGTTGATTGTCTTCAATTAGTAAATGAAGGAACAAGAAGATTAGAGCATGGTCATAGAGGTAGGGAAAAATGTGCCCTACACTGGTTTGAGCCCTGTACAAAGTTATTCCCTAAAAAAAGGAAACAATCTGGGTCACAAAATACACCTTTCTCTACTCCCTAAGCCATGGCGCCCTACGGGGGTTGCATCAACCTGGAAAAGTGGGTGAATTTTTAAATTAGCACGAAGTCACTGACTACTTTCAAACCATATGTCCACAGAGCTGCTGCTGCCCACTCAGATGGAGCTTTTTTCTAAATCACATGAAGGTTCCCTTTAGACTAGGTGTTGATCTGAATACAACAGTGAGGGAAAACTCCTTTGAAGGATCAGAAGAAAAATTAGGCTTCCCCAAATCATTTCCATCTAGCTCCGAACATATTACATTTCCAGACACCTTTGATTAATTTAAATTTTATTTGAATAGAGAGACCATTCTACAGCTCTAACCTCTTAAAGTTCAGTCATAGCTGCTCAGCATGAAACATTTTAAGGGCTTTTCCATCAGGTTTGACAAGTTTTTTTGGTCTTTTTGAATGTGCTTCCATATGACTGTCAAGGAATACTGTCGGAAAAGCTTTTCCTATAACTTTATGGTGTGCCAAAAGAGACATTGGTTTGATGAAGTATGTAATTTTTCCAAATATAACTTTGTTTTTCTTTGGGGGGGTTAATTACAAACCCTATCAATTTATAGAGAATTATCATTTCAATAAAGAAACAAATCATTATCAGCTATAAAATATTCCAATTAAGTAGCTTCTAGAACTAGTCTTTTCCCCAAAGTCCCTTCTAACCTGGCATTTAACATAAGCTGTATTCTACAGATTGGAGGCATACACGAAATTTTGGAAAGATGAAGACAGAGAAAGAGCTTCTCTCTTCTGTTCTTTGGACAAAATTTCACTTGTTCTTTTTCTAGTTCAGAGAGAGACTGGAAAACAGCTAAAGATAATTCACTAATATGAAGAATTCAACTCTCAAAAGAATGCCTTTTATGATAAAATAACTTTTATCTATAGAAATCCAAAGACTTAAAACATATACATAGGGCTTTCCCCAAACTGTGTGAACAGCGTGACCGAACTATATATCATTAATCAGGTAACAATAGCGTTATACAAAATCAACCATAGCATAGCCTCCTTACACAAAACATGTAAGATTAGGGCATGATAGCTTTCATTTTCTTCATGTTATTTTATTTATTTATTTTTTGTGGTACGGGGGCCTCTCACTGCTGTGGCCTCTCCCGCTGCGCAGCACAGGCTCCGGACGCGCAGGCTCAGTGGCCACGGCTCACGGGCCCAGCCGCTCCACCTCATGTGGGATCTTCCCGGACCGGGGCAAGAACCCGCGTCCCCTGCATCGGCAGGCGGACTCTCAACCACTGCGCCACCAGGGAAGACCTATTTTATTCTTTTGCTCATGGAATAGTAACAAAAACTATTGAGTTATTTACCACTCCTTTATTATTTGTGCTTATCTTCATTCTGCAAAATAATAATTAAAAAATCCCATACGAATTGAAATGGGATAAAAGAGCTCAACAGATGTAGCTGTATCTCCCATATGAAAATAAACGGAATATTTTCCTTAATCAATCAGAATGAATAATGTTGATGGGCTTGGCAGTGACTAAATCAGGGCTGCCAGCTCCAGCTACCTTGTGTGATTTCATCTTTTCAACCAGACTAAAAAATGCTTTCCCTCCTTCACACTGGACAACTTCATTTTCACACGTTCAGTTTAACAAAACTCAAAAGGAATTCTAAAACCTTCGCCTGTCTCATAAAATGTTTACCAGATATGTCTACAGGATGGCAGCTGTGCTGGCATGTTTCATAATAAGGAGAAATAAAGTGGCCAAGTAAACTCTACTGAGGAGCGTAAACAATTATAATCACGGGAGGTTGTTTATTGTCGGTCATGCTACAAGGTCACATTTTTTGGCAATTTTGTTTAAAACTTCACTTAAACAACTGCCTGCTATAGAACATCCTGGACAACTGGAAGGCTGCCTTTGTTTAAATCAGCTTTGAGAATATGACTGAGTCAGTGACACCCCTTAACTTTCTATTTTTCGCAGGAGTTCAAATGCATCTGTTTTTGAGCTTCAATGTATATTTCCACAATTATTACCATAACAACCCAGCATAAGAACATTAAAAAAAAAGGAGGCATTGGTCTTCTTTACCAATCCTCCTGTTTACAACATAGTCAACACAGCAAGACCTTCAGGGAATAAGAGGTAAAAGAATAATAAATCTAATATGATGAGACTTTTGTGCATTTGTTATTATAAGCATTTATATTCCAGTTTGAAATAATTTACATATATTAGATTATTGCTCTATTTTTATTATCCTATGACTAATAACATTACTAATTGTATCTCTATTATCATTATATAACTATTATATAACTATCTATTCTTCACAAAAATTCCATTTTACAGATGGTAAACTGAGGCATAGAGATTTCAGTTCCTTAACCAAAGTCACACTGCTTGTAAGTGGTGGAAACAGATTCCATCCTCAGCCAAATCTGATTACAGAACTCATGTACCTGACCTCTACCCTATATAGTTTTGGAGGGATCAGTTTTCTTCTTTGTTTGATCTTCTTGAAATATCCCTTTCTACTCTTTCTGAGGGTTCTGGGGTCTCAGAGATTACCAAAGCTAAGCTAAGATTTACACTTCTGTTTTCATGAGTGGTGTTGGGCTGTAAGTGATGAAGAAAGATATATACATAAAAATTTCCAGTAATTACATTCCTGGATTACTTGCAGTGAAGAGAAAGGAAGTCGGTCACATTCTTCTTGAATGCTGCCATTAAGTCACGCTTTGGCATTTCTACACTGACCCACAAGTAAACTATGGTTTTCATCATCTTAGTCCAGTCTGTAGCCGTGCTAGTTATTATTAAAGAGAGAAGCACTCATTCTCTTATGACCAGTTGGTGCCTGAGATGTCACTGGTGGGCAAAGAGTCTTCTCTGAAAGCCATGCAGCCTGTGGCCGCGTAAAAAAGTATACATCCTAGAAGGTGGTCAGTCATTGCCACCTGGTGGTTAAAGCGATTTAACCTTCTTTGTAGGTAGAGAAATCAGCAAGGCCATGGCTGGCTAGTTCACTCAATTTTACTGACTTTTGGCAGTGGAGACACTTATTTAGTGACAGATGGTTTTAAATGTTAAACAGAGTTAATTCCTACCCCAAATTCATTTCCATCTCCCATATTTTTATATCTCCTCTGATTATCTTACTTTTCTGTTTCTGCTCTACTTTCATAGAGTTGGAAAAATATCCTACCAAAGCTCTAGATTCAGGACTTTTCACAATGCAGTCCATTCTGAGACAGATTTTATTATCTCAGAATATATCTTGATTGCCCTGAAGACATAGTTGTAAATTTTTTAAGGACATTATTCAAAGATGGTGGTTTCTGAAGGGCTTTGGGATCTGATTTAGGGGATTTATTCTTTAAATATTGCCTGTTGGTATTGTCATGATGTGTCAGAAGCCAGATGTGTGATTTGGGGTCCAGAAATAAAAGAATGATGGGGTAAATATCTAAATCTAAAATGAAACCAGTAATGACTGGCTCGTGACATTAAATAGGCTAAAAAGAGAGGAGAACCAACAGAAAAATTTACAAAACTGGTGCATATAAATTGCAGTCCTTCTGATTTCATTTAATAGCAAGGTGATGGTATATATAAAAAAGATCATGGTGCTTAAAAGAAAGACATACTTTACTTACAAATACAATAATAAATGAATAAAGTGAATATCCTAGTTACTTCTCACAGTTTTTGTCCCAAGGCAAGAAAAGAACTGGCTAAAGCCACACAAATGTAATCAGCAATTCATGTCCTTCTTTCCTTGGCAATTTTCTGTCTCCATAGTTTTAGAAACATTGTAGAAAATCACGTGTCTCAGATGAAGTCTCTTCTTTTCAGATATGAGAATAACTTGGTCCATGTCTCACTCTTTTTGTGACAAGTTACCATCTTAGAGAAGGTACCGTAGCTTTTATTCTATACTGTGTGGGGTGTCTATTATTAACCCCTCTTCCTTTGTCTTTTCCTTCTAGCAGGGACAGAGTGATCTGAGGAAGTATTTAAAACAAATTCACATTTTCTGAAGCCATATTAAAATATACCACACGGTCAGTGTTATCACTAGACAACCACAGAAGCAAGCTTTGGACCATTAAGCCGAATAGATAATATTTTGACAACCATTTTAGAGACCATACTTATCTCCTAATCTCGAGCTATGGTGTCACTACCTATACATATATATTTTTTTCTAGTTCTATAATCATGCATAAAAATACAATAAAAGGGGATTAAACACCTCTCTCCCTTGTTGTCAGCACCACATCTCATTGTACATTTTATTTCTGCAGGATCCCATAAAGACAGCTATGCATCAGCAGGAAAATATACTTCCTAACATTCAAATTCAATGATGCAGATAATAGGGAACCAGCATCCTCAGTGTGAGATATATACTGTCCTTGGTCCCTGGCCCAGATGTTGGTAACAACCAATAAACTGTATTATACACATATATAAAAAAAAGCAGCTTGAAGGAATGGGCTGCTTAGCTTAGATTTATTAGGAGACGTCTTTAATATGCCATATGGCAGCTTGGCTCTCGGAAGCAGTGCAGCCTTGTGAAGGAAGGGATTGAAGTGTGATGACCAGTCCCAGCACAAGCATGGATACCCCTCCAGGGAAACAAGTGCTTGCTGCAGGACTTTTCACCAGTGTCACCCATGGTATGTGTCTTAGTAGTCCATTATGTCTCAATATGTTTTCAATCAGAGCTGGGATCTCCATTATCCCCACTGTTTAGAGAAATCTCTATCCATCTCTAGGATGGGGGATGAGAGGAAGAGGGGTCAGGGCTGAGATCCATCATGTTATTTAACCTAGCTTCTGCCTTTTATTGAAACACTTTGTGTAGAAATACAAACTAGGGGATTTGCAATGTTTTTAAAAGCTATTATTCAAGTAAATGGAAAAGTGGCATCGTGTAGGTTGTTTGGAATACCAGAGAGCACAAAATAGATTTTTCTTCTACTTGAAGATGGCTGTGTGAGAACTACTTTCCTTTATTCGAACATCATGCCTTCCACACATAAAGGCTTTTTATTCAATGATCTGTATCAGTCGTGCGCTAGGAAGGTAATGAAAAGGTTTCATTAACATGCAAAATAATGTTATCGATATGTTAAAGCTGATAGGGAACAGTCACTGTGATACATGTGCACTAAATGCATCTTTGCGAGTTAAAAATGCAAATATACTTTCTAGGCAAATGACAGGGCAAGTTTTATGGTTTACATTTTTGTAAATTTATTATTTAACTTTTTGTAAATATTTCAGGTCCTTGATGAGTCCAAGAGCTGGAGTTATTAAAAAGGAATGTCATAACATGTTTTGCACATGCAAACTCAGTGAATAGAGGCATATTTAAAATTAAGCCATGAGAAGAATACACATCATTTATCTGATAATTCTGCTAAAATGAAAAATCTGAATCTAATCATGAGGCAATATCAAACAAACACAATTTGAGGAACATTCTGAAAAATGGCCAGCCTGTAATCTTCAAAAGTGCCAAGGTCATAAAAGTCAATGAAGGACTGAAGAATTTTCCTAGAGTCAAGGAGACATAACAGACATGAAAACTAAATAAAACATAAGATTCTGAACAGGACACTTTGGCTTAACTAGGGACACTGTTGGGGCAACTGGTGAACTTTGAATGGAGTCTGTGGCATAGACTGAACCAATAATGTAAATGTTCTGGTGTTGATGGTTGCATTGCGGTTATGTAGGAAGTGTCCTTTTCGGTAGGATATAGAAAATAAAATATTTAGAAGCAATGGAGCAACATGTTAAAAATTTACTCAAGCGATTCTGTAAAAAAAAAAAGTTCTTTATACTATTCAACTTTTCTGAAATGCAGTTATTTCAAAATAATAAAAATTAAGCTGCCTTTTATCTCTGATTTTTAAATTTCTTTGGTGGTTCCTTGGGAAAGGAAGTACTTGCTAATTCAATTGGTAAAAGCAGCCAAATCTAAGAATTATATAAAAGAGATAGCTGGCTAATTACTTATCATTATTTCTGGAATATATTAGTGATATAAAATTAAAATAATTATGAAATAATTGCATGAGTAAAATGGCATTTAATATTTTAATTTGTTCCTAAATCATTTGATTGTTAGGTAATATTATTAAACTGAGTAAATGCCACAGAAACAGTCATGAAAGTATTATGCTATTAAAATACAACTCATGTTGTTCAGTTCAATGAAAAGTTTCTCATTAACTTTTTAAAGTGCAATTTTCTCTTTGTAACAAGGTCAACTTCATCTATAAATACTGCATCTTTGACAGAAAACTTGTAGTACTATAGACACTGTCTTGTTTAACCTTTGAGCATTAACTGATATTTGAGTAGTGATATTTGCAGAAGAGCTGCTATGGTTTCAGGTTGACAAGCCATTAACTCTTCTTTCCCTAAAGCAACTACTAAACAATTCACTTGGAAATTTTACAATTAGATTTTCCACTTAGCTGTTTACCACTTATTACTTCATTCCTCCTCCTTGAACCTTTGAATTCTTTAAATATCACTAATGTATTTGGTTTTTATTTTTCCGCCAGTTTTTAAAAAAAATTTTTTTAAATTGATTGGCAACTAATTGTGGAAGAAAAAACTCAACATGGGCATGCATTCAATTTGACTGTGTTCATGTTTATCTTTAACAGCAGTTTATTTTAATGTGGCAGGATGTTTACTCAGGCTTTTGAGCCAAGGCATGCTGACTGAAACAGTATTGCTTGCCGAGTAGCTGATAGGGTGTTTGGGGGTAGACTTTTTGCAATAATGAGTGAAGAGAAAAATGTAACTATACCTAGGCAGGGATTGATAAAAATCTTAAAAATCATCAAGTTCATGTCTTTAGTCTTCTGAGATGAAGACCCTGTGACTACACGAAGCTACAGGAATGGTCCATTGATCCTCAGGTATCCACAGTGATCCATGGAAGCACAAACACCAGATAGAGACACAGGCCCATTACAAATGTCATATTGAAATAAACCCTAAGGGATTTTCTATGAATATCTTTTCCTTTTTTTTTTTTTTTTGCATGTTAAATGGGGAATTTTTTTGGCATTATTTTCTTTTCATAATTTTATCCTGGTGGCCCAGGTGAGAAAGAAACCATGAAGAGGAAATTAACTTTTAGTTATAAATTGGCAATGTTAAGCTTAATGGGCTTTATGTGTTCTTTGAGATCCAAGCCGTTGACAACTTGGTACTTTGTACAGTTATGCTCATTCCATGACTAAATATTTTATCTTTCTCCTCCACTCGGAGGAACATTTTCAGAGGCTGGGCAATTTTCTTCTTTCCTGTGACAAAAGAAACATCTGTGTTCCATCTTATTTCATTCATGTTTTCTGTCCTGAACAGACTGGAAATTGTGTGTTGCCGGGTGTTTGAGAGCACAGGGGCAGTGCTATTCATAGTGATGTTTCCCGAGGTCACCTGCTACTGGGGCACCATATGGCATCTGTGTGTCCAACTGTAAAGTCCAGAGGAGGAGGGAGGAAGTTCTCTCTTCTTTCTGGTCTGAGGGATTTTTTTTATCCATCTTGAGTGTAATAGGAATATCTAAGTGAGTTGATAACAAAAGTTTTAGAAGACATGGTAGGATTATATGCATTACAAGCCATAATTTATCGTTTTCTAAGTAAAGGGCAAAAAAAAAGAATGTTGTTTATTTTCTTTGCTTTAAATTTTCATTATGGGAAGTTTTTAGATAGCTTATGTTTTCCTAATAGGTATTTTACCAACTATAAGGCAGGAATGTAGGAAGAATTTATTTTTTGTTATAGTTCTGGGGTCTAAGGTCAGTAAGAAAAGAAGTTATCTGAACTTAAACTTGCTTTTAGTTATGACTAGATCATTTTGGCATTCCAAATATTTATGTATTGGCTTTATAGTCACACATTTAGTCTAAAAATATTGACATGTTATTAAAAATAGAAGATACTGGGTCTTATGTTTTTATCAAATTTTTTCATATTTTAGCACATTATGTACAGTACATTTAAATTCTAAAAAAAAGTTTCGATGGAGAGAATCATTTTTAGAGCTAAAATAAATGCTGTTTTAAGAAGAATGTATTCAAAGAAAAGAACCTTCTTAAGGAAACCTTTGTAGCAATAACATTTTTCAAACTTTTAAGCTCATAATATTTATTATAAAATGTGGTGCACTTCATCTGGAGGTCGGGTGTAATAAGAAATATCAACTTCTGAAAGTTAGTATTTAATAAGGTAAGAGATTTATTTCCATGGAACTTCAGCGTCTAGTTTAAAAATGTTAATTAGGGCTTCCCTGGTGGCGCAGTGGTTGGGAGTCCGCCTGCCGATGCAGGGGACACGGGTTCGTGCCCCGGTCGGGGAAGATCCCACGTGCCGCAGAGCGGCTGGGCCCGTGAGCCATGGCCACTGAGCATGCGCATCCAGAGCCTGTGCTCCGCAAAGGGAGAGACCACAGCAGTGAGAGGCCCGCGTACCGCAAAAAAAAAAAAAGTTAATTAAATAATTCAAATATTGCTTAACATCACTGATCATTTAAACTCAACCAAATTTTACAAATTTGGAGCAACTTAAGACTTCCCAAAACAAATATTATTGAAGTGAATCTAAAATATTAAAAACTATAGACAAAGAAGAAAATAACCCGAACTTTCTTCAAAACTTAAAAAATCCTCATGATTGTTAAAACCAAAATATTGCTTTAACTTTTATAGCTATGAGACAGCTTCTGGTAGTCTGCTTATTCTACATTTAGAAATATCCAGTAATGTCAAATACTTAGTTGGTATGGTTTCTTGACTCAAGTACATTAAAAAATTTTTTTCTTTATATGTTTAAGCATGCCCCAACTTCTGAATTAATTATATTCAAATATTATTTTGGTTGGTTTTTGGAATTTAGAATGTATTAACCTGTAGAAACAATAATTTAAACAGTGACTTGGATTATGGCAAATCTTATCCCTGTTTCTGGCTGAAAGGTAGTGTGTTTTAGTCTGTTCAGGATGCTGTAACAAAATACCATAGTCAGGAGGAAGCTTATAAAAAGTCAGAAACTTATTTCTCACAGTTCTGGAGGCTGGGAAGTCCAAGATCAAGGTGCCAGCAAATTCTGTGTCTTGTGGGAGCCCACTTCCTGGTTCACGAACCAATATCTTTTCACTAGTCCTCCCATGTTGGAAGGGGAAGGGAACTCTCTGGAATCACTTTTATAAGGTCACTAATCTCATACATGAGGACCTTGCCCTCGTGACCTAATCACCTCTCAGAGGATCCCCCTCCTAATACCATGACACTGGGGATAGGTTTCAACATAAGAATTTCGAGGGGACACAAACATTCAGTCCATAGCATAGTGCTAGTACTTTTCTAGCCCTTATGTAAGTTTATAGCAATATTTCTTGAGGTTCCATTCTTAGAAATAATAGAGATGCATCTTCACTCACGGTTGCACCTTTTTAAAAAAATAATTAATTAATTAATTTCGGCTATGTTTGGTCTTTGTTGCTGTGTGCAGGCTATCTCTAGTTGTGGCAAGCAGGGGCTACTCTTCGTTGCGGTGCGTGGGCTTCTCATTGCGGTGGCTTCTCTTGTTGAGGAGCATGGGCTATAGGCATGCGGGCTTCAGTAGTTGTGGCACGTGGCCTCCAGAGCGCAGGCTCAGTAGTTGTGGCACATGGGTTTACGTTGCTCTGTGGCATGTGGGATCTTCCCGAACCAGGGCTTGAACCCATGTCCCCTGCTTTGGCAGGCAGATTTTTAACCACGGCACCACCAGGGAAGCCCATGCACCTTTTTTTATTTGCCTGCTTCCATTCCCCATGTATTTGTCTCCACTCTCTACTACTTCCCCAGCTCATGGGGGATAGTCAAGTGTTCAAACAGAAACAGATGTTAAATGTCACAGCTCCGGAGTTGTTAGAGAATGGGCAAGTTCTCTCAGTACTAAAGATGGAGTAAAGACCCCTTCTGGAGGTGGAGGCAGGGGTATGGGTATAAGAACTGGAAGAAGGGCAGGAGATTACATAGATAAAGCTAGATTACTTCTGGTAGAAGAAAAATGTCAGTATCAGAGGAAGGGTTTTGAGAGTTCTGCTACTCAAGGTGTGGTCCCTTGGCCAGCTGCATTAGTATAAATGAAAATCTTCTCAGAAAAGCAGAATCTTAGGCCCTACCCCAGACCCACAGAATCAGAATCTATATTTTAATTGAAGAAGAATTTAATATGAGAAGCATTGCTTGGGAGGAGTGCAAGATTTTATATCAGGGGGGACACTGTATGCTCTCTCTGTGCTTTTATCAGCCCAGCATACTCATGTATCCTTTAAAAAAAGATTTTGGTATTGTTTGGGAAATTGACCTAGATCCTCTAGATTGTCATTAAACAACTGGGGCTCTTATCCTAATTTCTTCTGATTCTTTTTTTCAACCATCATCCTGAGTCTCTGCCCTTTGGACATGACCTTCATTTCTGTATTAACTCTTAGCTCCTGTTCAAGGTCCTGATGTATTCTTTTCTTCTTAGAATTACCACTGGCATTTATTTTGCTTTCCTCCCTCTGTATGCTTTCTTAGATTCCATATAATACATTCTGAGCAAGTAACTGCCATGTTTGCCAGGCATGCTGTACCTCTGAAAGAGGGATTCGGACCATGTCTGGTATCCTTTTGAGGTTAGAAAGCAGGACATATATCTTCTTTGCATCGGGCTTGTCAGAGGGTGAGAAGAAAGAGGAGTAATACTATATTGGTGATTAGAATGTATCTTAGTTTGTTCAGGCTGCTATGACAGAGTACCATAGATCAGGTGGCTTATAAACAACAGACATTTATTTCTTAGAATCCTTGGGGCTAGAAGTCTGAGATTAGAGTCCTACTGTGGTCAGGTTCTGATGAGACCCCTCTTCTGAGTTGCAGGTGCCTACTTCTCATGGTATTCTCACATGGTAGGGAGCAGAGAGTGAAACAAGATCTCTCATGACTCATATAAGGGCACTAATTCCATTCATGAGGGCTCCACACTTATGACTTCATCTAATCCTAATTACTTCCCAAAGGTTTCTCCTCCTAATACTATCATACTGAGGGGAAGGGTAGTGTCTCAATATATGAATTTTGGGGGAATCTCAAATAGTCCTTAACAGGAGGCAATAGAGTGAGTTCATATATTCAGTGTATGTTAGAGATGAAAGGGAATCTTGGGACCAAGGGTGGTCAAACGACTTGATTAAAATTTTAAAGTTAGTGAGAAAGCTGAACTTGGTGCGCAATTCATTTGCGTTCTATCACCATGGTAACCACTAGTTTCTGAGGCTGGCTTGTGTTGTATATTTAGATTAATAAAGAGACTAATAATGAAAGAAGCATCCTTGTTTTAATTTCTACTACGTATATGGTACTGTTTTGGGCACTGTCTATCTATGTATTTAGCTAGCGAGCATTATATATGTGTGTATATGTATAAGCATATATATATGTCTGTATATATATATATATTTCTCCTAATCTTCACATTAACCCACTCAGATAGGCATTCCTCTCCTCATTTTTCAAAGAGAAAACTAAAGCTCAGGAAAGTCAGGTCACTTGCCTAATATCACATACTTAGTTATTGACAGAATCAGAATTTGAACTCTGTCCAACTTTAAATCATCTGGAACTTTTATTATTCCCCTAGGTCTACCTCTTATCATAGATAGTTCCTGCCTGGGTCATCCATTCACCTGAAAAGGTAGAATAATATAGTAATTAAAGGCATAGACCCTGGAGCCAGAACCTGGTACAAATTCCAGCTTTGCGTTTGTAAGCTGTGTGATCTCTGGCAAGTTACAGAACCTCTTTGTGCCTCAGTTTCCTCAACTGTAAAATGGGAGTGATAACCAGAACATCCATCTAGTAGAGTTGCTACTAAGATTAATGTAAGGCATTTAGAAGAGTTTCTGGGCATGAAAAGTGACTAATAAGTGTTATCTATAATTGTTATTATCATTAAAGATGCATCATAATTATTTTTAAGCATAATTGGGAAGTAAAGATATTCAATAAGTGTGAATTATTTGATTAATTTTGTGGTACTTGTAAGATCCTTTCCACTGTCTGTTTATACAGGTAGCTGGTATATACAGTGGTTATGAAGATATGTGTTGATGATATAAATTTCCAGAGAGTTCTCAATTTTGGTTCTGATTAGCAAGGTTAAAAAATACAAAATAATTAATTTTTGCATGCAGGGTGTATTCTTCTGAGGTCAGTTGTGATTATCCTAGCTTTTAATAGATTTCAAAACCAATAGTTATTTTGAAAAATAATATATTAGTCTAGTTTTGAGCCCAAAGGGAGACATGCCCCATGAAATGATTAAACATATGAGAAGATGCATGGGAAATGAGCATCTAAACTCAGATAGAAATTTATTACCTGGAATGGTAAATTATATAAAGGTTGTATGAATTAGGGATCTTAAAAGGGTTCATGCAAAAGCCAAAGCTCTAGTATATATATATATATATATACATATATATATATATATATATATATTACAGATTTTTGTTTATGATCAATACTACAATCAGAGATCACTCCATTATTTTAAATCATGCTGGCCCAGTGAACTCATTGACATTCACAGTTATTTACGTTTGCTCAATACCAGAAGGAAATTCGCTTGATATGAGTGATGTCACACAATAAAATGACTCGATTGCATATTTGAAATTATATCCTTCCGTTTCATTCAAAAAAAGAGCTGCACTTTAAAAATTGTTAAGTGCTTAGGAGTGCAATAAAGACTAAAGGAAACCATTGACCTAATACTGTTGATCAACATTTTAGTTTTTTTTCTTTTTTTAATTTCAGAAATTGAGCTAAACACCCAGCTCAAAAGTTCCAAGAGAGAAAGTTTTCAAGGTCAGTCTCTTTCCACCCTGTGGTTTAAAGCCAAGGCCTCTTATTTAGGTAGCAATTTTTACGCGGGCCTCTCACTGTTGTGGCCTCTCCCGTTGCGGAGCACAGGCTCCGGACGCACAGGCTCAGCGGCCATGGCTCACGGGCCCAGCCGCTCCGTGGCATGCGGGATCTTCCCCGACCAGGGCACGAACCCGCGTCCCCTGCATCGGCAGGCGGACTCTCAACCACCGCGCCACCAGGAAAGCCCATATGTAGCAATTATTTTTTAAATGGCCTTGAAGATTTGTGATCTTCGGTATAGAATATGTAATAAGCATTGATTACTTTTATTCTGTTCTAATTTAATTTTACTCTTTGTGTCTTTTATACCTTAATGCTTTTATGTTAAAAATAAGGATCAAATAAGTAAAGTAACAATAGAAGACGTTCATCAGCTCATAGAGTTATATGCATTTCTATTTTTAGAAAGAATTCAGTCAAGATGGTTAACTTATATGTTCTCTTAAAAAGGTAATTAGTAGTAGAACATTTAAGTACCAAAGTATAATCCCTTGCAAAAGTTGGGTTGAGGCAACCCAACCCAGGTCCCTGTCCAGCTGTGCAGTCGTATTGGGTCTAGCGCATTGATGGCTTTCTCTGTGTCATTTTTAGGGTGTGGCTCTTGTCTCACAGTTCAGACACTGGATTCACATTCTGTTGCAGTAGGTTAGAGAAGGCAGGGAGAAGGGGAAAAGTGTAAATTCTCTCTTTTTTTTTTTTTTTTTTTTTTTGCCCTGAGAGCAAGAGAAGAAGATAGATGTCCCAGCTTAAGCAGAGAGAGTAAATTCACTCTTCTTGTGCCTTTTTGTTCTTTTCAGGTCCTCATTGGATTGGGTGATGCCCACCTGCTTTGGGGAGGGGGATCATCTTTATTCAGTCTACTGATTCAAATGTTAATCTATCTCTTCCTGAGACCCCCTCACAGACACACCCAGAAATAATGTTTTACCAACTATCTGAGCATCCCTTAGCTCAGTCAAGTCGACACATAAAATTAACCATTGCAACTACGGCTTACATTTCATTGGTCAGAATAAAGTCATGGCCTCATCTAGTTGCAAATGAGACTGGGAAACCTTGAGCATCCTTACTGAAAAATGAGTGAGTTTAATTACCAAAGGAAGAAAGAGAGAATGGATATTAGGTGTTTATTAGCAGTCTCAGTCACCCATCTATTCAATCCATCTGAATAGTAAGTTGTTTAAGGGCAGGGATGGCAACTAACTTTGTACCCTACAACAGTTCATGAAGAGAAAACAAACATTTCCAGACACCTTGTAAGGAAGATGAGAGAATCTCAGGTTATCACACCTGGAGGAGCATTGACACATCATTTTCGAATATATGTTAGGGAGTCAGTGTTCACACTTCTAGACTAAAGAGAGAAAGAATGACAGGAGGAAGAGTCAGAACATGTTTTATTTTGAGAGTGATAAGATAAACATGTCAGCTTCTCAATCTGATAGCATCTCAGAGGGTGGCATTTCCTTCATGGGACAAGCAGGGGAGGGCAAGAGCCAGAAACTAGATTTTTGTCAGGGCATTTAGAATTAACTTAACAGGGAGACATTAGACAAGTTCTCCAAAATAATAAGAAGAAACTGTTATATAAATTGGAATTCCAGTTGAATTTATAATGTGCAGTTTGTAGCTCATTTTCAGTGCTTGTAATACTTTTCTTCATTGTCTTTCACTGATAAATATCATGATGCATGGAAATCTCCATTAGCAAATAGAATATTCTGAACAAGCAGGGAATCAAAGCAAAATAAAATTGAATCGCTTTCAGGGATAGTCCTGGTGATTTCTAATAAGCATCCTTGTCCTCTCAAAAGGGAACATCTTTCTAGCACTTTCTAAAACATATATGTACCAATTAGGCTCTTTCAGAATGCAAGGAATAGCAACTTGCTCAGTTTATCTTAGTTAAAAGAAGGTGGGTATAGAGCTGGAGACAAGGGGTGATGGTTATATAGAGCTCCTGTGCTAGGTCAACTATAGGAACCTGCTAAGTTATGCTTTCCTGCTTGTATTATTCACGTCCTGCTTTGGGGTCTTCCTATTTATTAGAATCACAAGCAGTCTTAGATAAGAGCGTAACTGCCTGGGCAGTGGTAGTGAAATGTTAATCAATCTGTATAGACTTCTGCCTGGGATGTTCTGTGTCAAAGAAATGTGTTCAAAGGTCCCAAGCTGGATAAAGCATGATGGAGTCAAAGGTTTCTATGTCAGATGGATGGGCATGAGGACAGGGGATGGAACAACTGAACAGATAAAAAAACAGACTTAATTTTGCAACTGACTACTTGGAAACCATGCCCCAACACAGATGCTAAGGCGTGGATAACATAGGCATGGCAGACTTCACAGATTGGGGGCAGATAATACCCACAAGGAGCATTCCAATGTGAGACATAATCATATACATGGATTTGCAGGATGTATAGTCTGCTTTCTTCAAGGCATTCTTATTATGTAAATATTTGATAAGCCAAAGTGTTTAATATCTGGGATGGGGCAGCTAGAAGGAGAGAAGCAATTCTAATAGCTTTTGCGATGTGGAACTAAAATCTACCCTTGGATATTGTAACCACCACCAGAAACTGCATTGGGAGGGCCTGCCATAGCACCAACCTGGAGAGTTGGTGTCTAAGTCTCAGGAGGGAAATTCAGAGAGATTTTCCACTTGCTGGGAGATGACAGTGGATTCTAAGTGTGGAGGATCGACACACTTCCTCAAATTACTCTCTATCGAGTTCAGTGATTTATTTTTCAGCTCTTTTAAATCCCATTGTAAATTGTGAAGTATCATTTATGGCAAAAAAATTTTTTTTGTAGTGTGTTAAGTTCAGGCTGCTATAATAATACACCATAAACTAGTTGGCTTAAGAACAACAGAAATTTATTTTTCACAGTTGTGGAGACTGGGAAGTCTAAGATGAAGGCACCAGCAGATCTGGTGTCTGGTGAGTGCCTAATTCCTGGTTCAGAGACAGCCATCTTTTGGCTGAAATCTCCTAAGGTAGAAGAGGACAAGGGAGCAATCTGGGGTCTCCTTTACAAGGGCACTAATTCCATTCATGAGAGTTCCACCCCTCATGACCTAATCACCTCCCAAAGGCCCCACCTCCAGATACCATCATATTGGGGATTAGGTCCAACATATGAATTTTGGAGGGACACATACATTCAGTCTACAGTAGTAGCAAAGACGTGTTTCTGTGAACAAGAAGCATTGTCTTTAAAGGCTAAGTTCTAAGCAGTAAGTTTCTTTGACTGCCCGGGATGCATGTGTAGCTTCCTGTCCTGGGCATGGTAGCTCTTCCAGGGCATCATCTCATTCCTCAGGGTTAGGTCAGTAAAGGGAGATCACACCAGAATGACAGACTTCCAGGAGTCTCCCTTTGACACATTCATACAGACATTTAACCAGGCCACTACTCTTAACCCCCCCAACCCCATCCAGGGTCTTCTAGTAATTGCCACTTCAGTGTCCCTCTTCCTTTCCAGGATCTGTCCCAGGGTTTGGGAATTTTATTCTGTGAGGGAGGGATTTCTCTATGCTGCTATTAAGACTTGGTTGGGAATCCCCTTGACCTAATTTTGAATCAGGAAGAAAGGAATGCTTTTTAAGAATTCAAATTCTCCTATCCTTTTCTTTTTTAACAGCTTTATTAAAATATATTACATATACCATAAATTTCACCCATTTAAAGTGGACAATTTAGTGGTTTTTAGTATATTCAGAGAGTTGCACAACTATCACCAGACACTTTCATGACCCCCAAAAGAAACCCATATGTATTAACAGTAAATTCTCATTCCCTCAACCCCCTGACAACTATTAATCTACTCTCTGTCTCTATGGATTTGTCTATCCTGGATATTTCATAAACATAAAATCATACAATATGTGGTCTTGTGTGATTAACTCCTTTCACTTAGGATTTTTTTAAGGCCTGTCTATGTTGTAGCATATATAAGTAATACATGCTAATGTATTACTAATGTCAAATAATAATGTCAAATAATATTCCATGTGTAGACATACTATATTTTATTTAATTGATGGTTATTAGGTTTTTAATTTTTGGACATTATGACTAATGTTTAATGTACAACCTTTTATGTGGATGTATGTTTTTATTTTTCCTTGGGTGTATACTTAAAAGTGGAATTGCTGGATCATATGTTTTAACATTTTGAGGAACTGGGAAACTGTTTTTTAAAGTGGCTGTATCATTTTACATTCTCACCAGTGGTATATGAGGGTTCTAATTTCTCTACATCCTTGACAACATTTATTATTTTTCTTTCACTTTAGTGGATATGGAGTGGTATCTCACTGTGTCTTTGATTTCCATTTCCCTAATTACTAATTACGTTGAGCATTTTATCATGGGTTTATTGGCCATTTGTTTAGTTTCCTTGGAGAAATGTCTGTCCAGATCCTTTGCTCATTTTTAATTTGATTATGTATCTCTTTATTATTGAGTTGTAAAAGTTATTTCTATATTTGGATGCAAGTCATTTATCACATATATAATTTTTAAATACTTTCATACATATGCTTTTTGATGGTGCCCTCTGAAGCACAAAAGCTTTTAATTTTAGTGAAGTTCCAATTTATCTCTTTTTGTTGCTTCTACTTTTGGTGTGGTATGTGAGAAACCATTATCTAATCCAAGATCACAAAGATTTACTCATGTTTTCTTCTAACGTTTTTGTAGTTTTAGTTCTTGTATTGAGGTCTCTGATCCACTTTGAGTTAACTTTTGTGAACAATGTGAACTAGGAATTCAATTATGGACTCACAGTTCTATTCCATTGACTTATACATTTATCCTTAAGTCAGTACCACACTGTCTTGATAACTGTAACTGGGTACTAAGCTTTGAAAAGAGGAAGATTGACTCTTCCAACTTTGTTCTTTTTAAGATTGTCTATTCTGGGTTTCTTGCATTTGCATATGAATTTTAGGATCAGCTTGTCAATTTCTGCAAAAAAGCCAAATGAGAGTTTGATAGAGATTGCATTGAGTCTGTGGATCAATTTAGCCATTTTAGCAATATTAAATCTTCCAATGCATGGGGTATCTTTCCATTTATTTAGATCTTTAGTTATTTTCAACACTGTTTTATATTTGTGTGTATAAGTCTTGTGTATGTCTTGCCCTTATTTTGCTAAATTTATTTCTAAGTACTTTATTCTTTTTGATGGTATTTTAAGTTGAATTGCTTTCTTAACTTTGTTTTTGGATTATTCATTGCTAGGATATAGAAAAATAATTTATCTTGCTGAGCTCATTTATTAGTTTTAATATTTTTAGTGGATACCTTATATATACACAAGTTCATGTCATGTGTAATTTAAGATAACTTTACTTCCTTCTTTTCAATCTAGATGTCTTTCATCTGTTTTTCTTGTCCAATTGCTTAATTGTCCTGGCTAAATCCTCTAGCAGAATGTTAAATAAATGTGGGGAGAGCCAACATCCTTCTATTGTTCCTCATATTAAGGGGAAAGCTTTTCGTCTTTTACCATTAGGTATGATATTAGATGTGGGGTTTATTACAGATACACTTTGTCAGGTTGAAGAAGTTCCCTTTTACATAGCATCTCTAGGTATTGATTCCTCTCCAGAGATTATTGTTATCATTGTTTGTTTGCTTGCTTTTTGTTTTGTACTTGGTTACACTAGTACTTGGCTGGAACTTGTAACTCTGTTGGCTTACCATTACACCCAGTATGGATCGTCTGCAGAACATGGGAGGATGGGATCTGCTGGGACTGAACAGCTGCCAAATCTATCTGGAGTTGCTCTTCCACACTGGGGAGCCAGGGGAGGTGGAAGCTTGAGTGGGAGTTAGGAGTGAGAGAATAGGCATTTCTACCAGGCTGCAGCCAGACCCAATATAGGTCTCCTATAGCAGTAAGCTGTGAAAAATGGAATCTGCTGATGATCACCTGCTGCTGAATCTACCTAAAATGGAAGGAGGCAGGAGAGCGACAGGATGGGGTGCAGATGGAAACTGACTTTCATCTATGGCTCCTGTTGGAGCAGTTTTCCCCCAAGGCTTACCTGTGGGGGATGGCTGCAATCCTAAATGGAATGCCACTGCCTCAAATAGCTCTTACTGGATTTCCTTAGATTTGATGAATAAATGCTTCTAAGTTTGTATAAACCTCTGAGCAATTTTTAGAGAATTTAAAAGATTATCATTGCTAATTTTGACCAACTTAATAGATGCTCTTTTCTGGGAATGTTTCCCTGAGTCTTCACAGTGCCATTCTGAAAGTCACAACATTTTGTTAAAGAAAAAAAAGTATTAATGACACTTGTTAAAACTGTAAGGCAGACTTTATTTAGGGGGACAATTGACATAGGTTGTGAAGACCACTGCAGTGGGGCTTTGTAGTTGGGAAGAGAGGTTGGGCTTAACTCAGAATACAAGAATAGGTGGGAATTTATAGCCAAAGAGCAAGATGGGCATCAGCTGATGGAAAATTACTCAAGAGGAAACCTCACGGGTATTGGGAAATTCTGACTAATGTGACCCAACAGGATTCTTGCTGAAGGCAGTCTAAGATGATCAGAATCAGCTGGGGAATGGTAAAGGATGAAGAACCTGGGTATTGAGGTAACCGGATATAGCAGATGGAAGATTCTGGCTAAACTGACCTAGCAGGATTCTTGCTAAAATTGGACAATGTGGAAACCAATATGGAAACCCCAAATCAGGGCTTAGTTAAGTAGAGAGTTCAGAAAAGGCTGAGTAGAATTTGGTCAAGGAGAGAATATTTGTCATCTTCAGAGACATCTCTTTGAGTTTTCAATTCCTATCCGTGTTTAGAAGGACATGTTTTGCTAATACATTTCTCCAAATTAAAATATATTTTCTTGCCTCAGATTTATGACTAAGGGAGCCTTCTCATGTTTTTCCCTTATTAATGATCTTTTTTCTCAAGGTACCTTGGTGTCTCCACCTCTGTCTATGTGTTATCCAATACAAGAACCACTAGCTCAGCAGCTGCAACACAGTGTGTTCACATTGAGATGTGCAGTAACCACATGCTGGATTGCAAAACAATGAATATAAAAATGAATATAAAATATCTTACTGATGATTTTTATACTGACTATGTGTTGAAATGGTGGTAATCTTTATACATTGGGTTAATGTATTCTTAAATATCAACTGTATCTTTTTACTCTCTCTTTCTTTTTTTTTTTAGTATGGCTACTGAGAAATGTTAAATTTCATAGGTGGCTCACATTACACTTCTATTGGACAGTGCTGTCCTAGATCACCCCCACTCAGTCAGCTGTAAAGGAAAGGGGATCATATTTTAAGTTTCTTCAGAGGGCATTCTGAGCTTGGCAGTCACACAATGTCTAATAAACTCCTTTTCAGTAAAGACATCTTCAAAGTATTGTGGCTCTCAGGTTATATTTCACTATTAAGAGGTCAGATGTGAAATAATAAAAAATGTATAAACCCCCAGCAAATAGTCCATTTGGTTGTAACAATAACAATTATAATCTGAATTATTTTCCTATTTACAAATATTTTCACATACTAATCTCATTTGCTCCCAAGATTCCTTTGATACAGACAGGTATTATTATTAATATTACAACTGTTTTTAGGATTTTTTGAGGTTAAAAGTTTCTAAGGTTAATGAATTATAACAAATATAGTAAAATAACATCTTTTTTTGCAACCTGTTGTAATTAGATTTGATTCAACACATATATATGGACATCTAAGTTCAAATGACTGTATTACCACAAAGTATTCAGAAAGCCATTAGTAACCTTTAATCTGCCAGGGAAAATAAGATAAATACACAACTGATTGTAGTCTGGTTTTGTAGTATATTGATTAAGGAGAGAATTACTTTCAATTAAGGGGAATCAAGGAAGCATACAAAGAAGTATACAAGGGTCACACATTATGAAAAAAATAACTCATATCTTTATTATTGTTTGTTTGGTTCTTGGCTGCACTGGTCACTCCAAGTGGAATAAAGCATCTCCATTTCCTATCCCACCTAAGGAAGGAAAACGAATCTAAGAGTATAATCATGGAGGTGTGTAAAATTTAGTTTATAAAGATTCTCATTGGAACATTGTTTATGACATATTGGGAATAATTTAATGTTATTCAATAGGGAATTGATTAAATAATGTGATATTCATGTGAAAAAATACATGAATCAATTATTTTCAGAATTATATATATTGGCCTAGAAAACATTCATGATATATTGTTAAGCAATAAAGATGGCTTAAAAAGAAAACATCACATCATCACATCTTAAAATATCCTATCTTTATATATTTATGTAAATATATAATCACTATATCCATCTATCTATATGTAGATATACATGTGTCTTCTATATAGGTATCTGTAATTTAATACAATGTGTGTATATTATATATAGCTGCATTTCTATAAGCTAGATTTTTTAAAATGCAGCAAAATGTGAACAGAAGTTGGAGAATTTTTGATGATATTTATTCCATTTTCAAGAATTTTCAATGGAAATATTTTTTATTCAGAAAAAAGTTGATTGAAATAAAGTTTCATATGCAACCTTGAATTTTAGATAAGTCTTGAAGGACAACATGACTGTAAATTGTTCATAGTTACTACCAGAGTTAATGTCTACGAATATACTGTCTATTAAATTATTTTCTCTATATCCTACAGTGGAATTCATCTGTTAGTAGCTAAAATTTCCTGTTATATGGAGATAATTTACTCTGTTAAAGAAAAAAATAGCTAATAAGAGAAGTATAAGAGGATTTTTCTTTTGAGGCCAATGAAGACAAATAGCTAACAACTCTCTGGATTTTAAGAGAAAAATAGAACTACAAATTAAAGATTACATACTTCAACTGTAGCTAACTTGCCATTATATCTTATAATATAGTGAAATAATGCTCCTCTAAAGGGAAGTTGTTTAGAAAGATTTCAAATATTCATATTTTCTCATTATTTTAAAATCACTAGAAGATGCTATAGTACAATAAACTTGTTTAATTTTTAAATAACAAAGAATTTCCAATTAAAATGAACATGAGTGATGGCCGTTCAAGATGGTAGAGTAGAAGTATGTGTGCTCACTCTCTCTTGTGAGAGCACTGGAATCACAACTATCTGCTGAACCATCATCGACAGGAAGACACTGGAACTCACCAAAAAAGATACCCCGCATCCAAAGACAAAGTAGAAACCACAATGAGATCGTAGAAGGTCATGATCACAATGAAATCAAATCCCATAACCACTGGCTGGAAGACTCAAAAACTGGAGAACAATTATACCACAGAAGTCCACCCACTGGATTGAAGGTTCTGAGCCCCATGTCAGGCTTCCCAACCTGGGGGTCCAGCAACAGGAGGAGGAATTCCCAGAGAATCAGACTTTGAAGGCTAGCGGGATTTGATTGCAGGACTTCAACAGGACTGGGGGAAACAGAGACTCCACTCTTGGAGGGGCACACACAAAGTAGTGTGCACCTCAGGACCCAGGGGGAAGGAGCAGTGACCCCATAGGAGACTGAACCAGACCTACCTGCTAGTGTTGGAGGGTGTCCTGCAGAGGTGGAGGGTGGCTGTGGCTCACTGCGGGGACATGGACATTGGCAGAAGAAGTTCTGGGAAGTACTCCTTGGCATGAACCCTCCTGGAGTCTGCCATTAGCCCCACCAAAGAGCAGGGAGTAGGCTCCAGTGCTGGGTCACCTCAGACCAAAAAACCAACAGGGAGGGAACTGAGCCCCACTCATCAGCAGAGTAAATTTTTACTGAGCTCTGCCCACCAGAGCAACACACAGCTCTACCCACCACCAGTCCCTCCCATCAGGAAACTTGCACAAGCCTCTTAGATAGCCTCATCCACCAGAGGGCAGACAGCAGAAGCAAGAAGAACTACAATCCTGCAGCCTGTGGAACGAAAACCACATTCACAGAAAATAGACAAAATGAAAAGGCAGAGAGCTATGTACCAGATGAAGCAACAAGATAAAACCCCAGAAAAACAACTAAATGAAGTGGAGATAGGCAACCTTCCAGAAAAAGAATTCAGAATGATAGTGAAGATGATCCTGGACCTCAGAAAAAGAATGGAGGCAAAGATGGAGAAGATGCAAGAAATGTTTAACAAAGACCTAGAAGAATTAAAGAACAAACACCTAGAAGAATTAAAGAACAAACAAACAGAGATGTACTATACAATAACTGAAATGAAAAATACATTAGAAGGAATCAATAGCAGGATAACTGAGGCAGAAGAACGGATAAGTTACCTGGAAGACAGAAGGGTGAAATTCACTGTCACAGAACAGAATAAAGTAAAAACAATGAAAAGAAATGAAGACAGCCTAAGAGACCTCTGGGACAACAGTAAATGCAACAGCATTTGCATTACAGGGATCTGAGAAGGAGAAGAGAGAGAGAAAGGACCCGAGAAAATATTTGAAGAGACTATAGTTGAAAACTTCCCTAACATGGGAAAGGAAATAGCCACCGAAGTGCAGAAAGTGCAGAGAGTCCTAGGCAGGATAAACCCAAGGAGAAACACACCGAGACACATAGTAATCAAACTGACAAAAATTAAAGACAAATTATTAAATGCAACAAGGGGAAAATGAAAAATAACATACAAGGGAACTCCCATAAGGTTAACAGCTGATTTCTCAGCAGAAACTCTACAAGCCAGAAGGGAGTGGCGTGATATATTTAAAGTGATGAAAGGGAAGAACCTACAACCAAGATTACTCTACCCAGCAAGGATCTCATTCAGATTCGATGGAGAAATCAAAAGCTTTACAGACAAGCAAAAGCTAAGAGAATTCAGCAACACCAAACCAGCTCTACAACATTTGTTAAAGGAACTTCTCTAAGTGGGGAAACACAAGAGAAGTAAAGGGCCTACAAAAACAAACCCAAAATAATTAAGAAATGGTAATAGGAACACATATATTGAGAATTACCTTAATCCTGAATGAATTAAATGCTCCAACCAAAAGACACAGGCTCACTGAATGGATACAAAAACAAGACCTGTATATATGCTGTCTACAAGAGACCCACTTCAGACCTAGGGACACATACAGACTGAAAGTGAGGGGATGGAAAAAGATACACCATGCAAACGAAAATCAGAAGAAAGCTGGAGTAGCAATACTCATATCAGATAAAATAGGCTTTAAGGAATGTTACAAGAGACAAAGAAGGACACTACATAATGATCAAGGAATCAATCCAAGAAGAAGATATAACAATTATAAATACATATGCACCCCACATAGGAGCACCTCAATACATAAGGCAAATGCTAACAGCTATAAAAGAGGAAATCGACAGTAACACAATAATAGTGGGGGACTTTAACACCTCACTTACACCAATGGACAGATCATACAGACAGAATATTAACAAGGAAACACAAACTTTAAATGATACAGTAGACCAGCTAGATTTAATTGATATTTATAGGACATTCCATCCAAAAACAGCAGATTATACTTTCTTCTCAAGGGCACATGGAACATTCTCAAGGATAGATCACATCTTGGGTCACAAATCAAGCCTTGGTAAATTTAAGAAAATTGAAATCATATCAAGCATTTTTTCTGACCACAACGCTATGAGAGTAGAAATCAAATACAGGGCAAAAAACACAAACACATGGAGGCTAAACAATATGCTGCTAAATAACCAAGAGATCACTGAAGAAATCAAAAAGGAAACAGCAAAAACAGTTCTAAGAGGGAAGTTTATACCAATACAGTCTTACCTCAAGAAACAAGAAAAATCTCAAATAAACAACCTAGCTTTACAAAAGGTTATGGGATGCAGCAAAAGCAGTTTTAAGAGGGAAGTTTATAGCAATACAATCCTACCTCAAGAAACAAGAAAATTTCACATAAACAACCTAACTTTACACCTAAAGCAATTAGAGAAAGAAGCAAAAGAAATTTAGCAAAAGAAATCATAAAGATCAGATCAGAAATAAATGAAAAAGAAGAAAACTGTAGCAAAGATCAATAAAACTAAAAGCTGGTTCTTTGAGAAAATAAACCAAATTGATAAACCTTTTGCCAGACTCATGAAGAAAAAGAGAGAGAGGACTCAGCTCAATAAAATTAGAAATGAAAAAGAAGTTACAACGGACACCGCAAAAATGCAAAGCATCATAAGAGACTACTACAAGAAACTCTGTGCCAATAAAACAGACAACCTGGAAGAAATAAGAACGTGCTGTATAAAAAAATAAAATAAAATTCAAAAATAAATAAAAAATAAGATGAACATGAACATGATCTATTGATTGCTGTATAAAAAAAATAAAATAAAATTCAAAAATAAATAAAAAACAAGATGAACATGATCTATTGATCTTCATGTTTCAAGATATAACCTAATTATAATCTGGTACAGAGATGGTAAACTAAAGATTGTGAATCAAAGTAATAGGGTAGAAAACAATAACAGCAAAGAAAAAATGTTTCTTTTAATACCTTTAAATGTGACATAAAATATATTTTAATTTTATTTCCTATAATTTAAAAGTAAAATAGTGATAAATTTGAAAATTGTAATCTGTGTTAGAATAGGTTATTTATCAAGATGTCCCACATACTTTAGCAAGTTGGTCAGTTTATCAAGAATCAGAAGTGAATTCGAAAAGAGATTTAACATTTATATTAAAACCATTACATTCAAATTCTATTACTTTATCTCTACTATTTTAATCAATGTCAGTGTAGTGCTAGATTTTATAAGTTCTCTAGGTAGCCTTATTTTCATTTTCTGAAAATCATGCGTCTAAGCATAGTCTCCCAAGTTGGTAGGTTTGCCTGTCCCTGTGGTTATGGTGTGATTTCTGTTGAATATTAGGATATACAAACAAGCATTTTGATTCATTACAGTGGACAGAACTTAAAAAATGAGTGTTTGCTGGTCTTTTGTTTTAAACTAGTTGTGTTCTTACCTTGGGTAATTCACTTACGTGTTCTGGATTTTAGCTTTCTCTTCTGCAAAATACAGAAATACATGATATTTAGGTTTCCATATAGTTTTTTTCTTTCATTTTAAAGAAGTTATTGGAGTATAATTGATTTACAATGTTGTGTTAGTTTCAGGTGTACAGCAAAGTGAATCAGTTATACATATACATGTATCCACTCTTTGTGGATTCTTTTCCCATATAGACCATTACAGAGTATTGAGTAGAGTTCCCTGTGCTATACAGTAGGTTCTTATGTGGTCTCCCAGGCCACAGCCCCCTCTTATTAGTGATCTCTTTTATATATAGTAGTGTGTGTATGTCAATCCCAATATCCCAATTTATCCCTCCCCCCCTTATCCCCTGGTAAACATAAATTTGTTTTCTACATATGTGACTCTACTTCTGTTTTGTAAATAAGTTCATTTTACCCTTTTTTTAGATTCCACATATAAGCAATATCATTATGATATTTGTCTTTTTGTGTCTGATTTACTTCATTCAGTATGACAATCTCTAGGTCCATCCATGTTGCTGCAAGTGGCACGATTTTTTTCCTTTTTCGGCTGAGTACTATTCCATTGTATATAGGTACCACATCTTCTTTATCCATTCCTCTGTTGATGGCCTTTTAGGTTGCTTCTGTGTCCTGGCTGTTGTAAATAGTGCTGCAATGAACATTGGGGTGCAGGTATCTTTTTGAATTATGGTTTTCTTGGTTATATGCCTAGGAGTGGGATTGCTTCCGTATAGTTTTAAAATCAGATGATTCTTCATCAAATCAGTCGCTTACATCTTAGTGTGAAAGATTTCACCTAAAAGCAAGTCTAGATAAAATGCTACCTCATATTTACTTAATCCCCACAATGTGCCGGTCACTGTAGATACAGTCACTCAGTAAACCTTGCCAATAAATCAGTCAAGGGCGGGGAGGTATGGTCATCTCAATTTCACAGATGTTTCAGAGAGCTGATATTCAAAACCAGGACTAGTCTTATTTCCAAGCCTGAGTTCCATTTTGTAAATAGTGTCCCACATAGGCACTGAGAGTACAGATAACAAAGTCAGCGGGACAATGAAAGTTGAGCATCACTAAGCAAGAAGACAGCACAACTGGTGACTTATGGAAAATGAGGATACATTTGAGTTCCTTTGAATTGTCATTCCTTTCTTGCTCAGCTTAACTTCAGTTAGTTGCTAACCTAAAAGCAAGTGAGTAGTTAAAGTCACACTTTTACATATTTTATAGTAAGAAACATAAGCTAACTATTTGTGCTTTTGCATTGTGTTCCAGGGAATAGTCTCTTAAAGACAATAGAAAGTGTATATATAAGGCTGTAGCAGTGAGGCTTTCTGCAATATAAACCTTATGTATGCGTCCTCTTATTGCCGCAGTGGCCCTATATGCTCTCTTGTGTATATTAAGAGCTTTGTTCAATGTTGATCCATTTGAAACGAAAGATGAAAGTCCATATGGAAAAATAATAAGCAGCAACTTTATAAAAATTATCTATTTCACTGGCCTTCTCAGGCTTTGATTGAAAAACCAGAAATAATTGATATAAAGGCAAGTTTTATGAAAATGTAACATAAAAAGCCTTTATATGTTATATTTTTTCTAAATCTGTAAATATATGAATGTGTATTTTATAGATAAATGTGTATAGGTGTTCACATATTTACATTCAGTTACATCCATACTGTAATAGATGTGTAGGAAAAGTAGTAAAGTAGAATTAATTTATTGCAGTTAACCATCTGTAATGAAATTCTCATAGATTCTCATTAATATTTTTAATAAATGAAGAAAAAGAATATAAAATTACCAACGCACAATATTTAGAAACTATCTTTTCAGATAAGCTGTGATTACCAGCTTCTGTCTGCTTGCTCACTGGATGATACAGAGCATTTCCTCCAACTGCTGCACTTCTGGTCTCTTCATTTTCTGAATTAGCCCCTATACTACAGGGGACCAGCTAACACGCCCTGTGCTCTGTCAGCTTGTTCTGCAATAAATCATCAGAGACAATACCATTTGTTTAGGCCTATTTAAAAGGGTCTCCTGGGAAAATCTGTGAGAGGAGAAAATACTGTCAAACTCACTTTTATTATTCATCTCTGACTTCCCTACACTATTATCTTTTGGTCCCTCAATGGTGCCACTCTATGTACTATTCGTTTTTAAATATTGTGACACACCATAGCTGAATTAGTGAAGACCCCATATCATAGCTGCTATAAGATTAGCTAAAACAATAAGCAATTAGTTGTGAAATATTTAATGACAGGATAGATTACTTTGCTCAGGCATATTGTTCTGTCCATTAAATGAAAGCTAAAGAACTTTTGTTCTAGCTATTCTCCCCTTCATTTATGAAAAGATAATTCCACTCAATCTCATGCAGAAAAGCCACATCCCTATATGTGATCAACAAATTAGAATTATCACCATATGCATAAAGTTGTAACTAAAATCACATTTTATGCATTATTTTTAAAGTGGTTTTTATGTATTAAGTAATAGTAGGTTATTATTCAAGATATCGAGTAAATAAATGTTCTGTATCACTGCATCAGTGTTTTCTGTTTTAGACTAGAGATCTAGAAGGAAATTTAATGATCATTTGGCTCAAGCATATTCTTTTACAAATGAGGAACTGAAGTTCAAAAAGGTGGTGGGACTTGCTGAAGGTCATACAGACGGTTACGTCTAAAACCTTTGAAGCTGTGTTTGTTCTGGTTTTTCCAGCGTTTTTGGATGACTGTGAGTCAGTGGTTGAGCCAATCTCCCCATCAGATGGCCACACTCGGGCATCTGGCATATGGAAGCTCTTCAGGATGCTCACCTTATTACCAGAGCTAAATTTGAGAAGAAAGAAAGACGGAAGAGAAAATTATCCGAGAGACTAGATGAGAATAAAAAGCGAATGGAACAAGGGAAATTTTAAAAATATCCTGTAAAACCTACAAATAACCTGAAAAGTAACCTAACTTAATCAGCTTCCTTCTCAAGGGTTTTCTGGGTTCAGGGATATTGAGTGGTGCAGTGGAAAGGATTTTGAAGTCTGACCTGTTTTAGAATACTTGCTTTCTCACCTGTTAGCAACATGAACTTAAGGAAGTGATCTTGCCATTCAGAAATCTCCACTTGGTGGTGACTTTAAGGGAGATACTGAGCAAATACACTGCTTACTCATTGATTATTAGCTCCCACCTCACCCTGGGCTGCTCTCTAGCCCATGCTGTAACCACTCTGACATGCGGTCTGAACCCACCAGTCAACTAGACTTTCAGGTGGGTTGGGGGTGTTGAGGTTTTCAATCTGTTATAGTTAGAGACCAATTCACATGTAAACACTGGGACAGGGCTAACATCCCTTTATAATCAATAAAAGCAATACCCCTCTCTAACTCCCTATATTTAGGAAATACATTTTCAACAAATAAGCCTTGTAGCCGGGATGAGGCTAAGCAAAACATGAGACATGAAACAGGCAGGTGGGTCTCTCCTGCACTTTTACTCTGCCTTCTTTCTCCTTCTTAAGCTCTATTTACTCTCCACTCTGTTTCCCTATCAAAAGCTTATCCACAGGCAGAATGCATAATTCTATAGTTTGGTATTGTCCCAACCTGGGCACACATGCATTTTAACAGAAGGCTTAATGGGAAAGGAACAAACATGGATTATTAAGGCTTATCATGTGCCAGGTGGGTCCTAAATATGTGTTGCATTATCTAGTCCTGTAAGCAATTCTGAGTTAGATACAGCTATCTCAATTTTACAGATAAGAAAACCAAAAGGAAATAGAAACAGTAGCAAGAAAATGTGTGTGGGGCGTGAGAGTGTGTATGTGGGCGGCAGGGAGAGGGGTGAGAATGTGGGGTGAGTTGGAAAACACAATGACTTGGCTAATTGTATTCTGGAAGTCTTTGACAATTTTGACCACAATTTTGTAGTTGGAATCCTTGATTCTATGTGGGTCTTTCAATGTTATTCTGAAGAAATTGCAGTTGTTAAAAATTACTTACTGGTCAGTGCCTAGATTTCTTAAAGAGGTAGAATAAGACAGGTGCTTGCTAAACACACTGTACTGCTCATACATTTATTTTGCAAATTAAGCTTTTTTTTTCCCCCCTTCTAATGCTGCTTGCCTTGGCTAGGTAATCTCAGGCAAAGAAAGACCCCCCGCTTCCTCTCCTTCTAAGACCCTTAGTTCCTTCTAGTTCAGTGGTGCTCAAAGGTGGGTACTGAAACTCATAAAAGTAGAATTTACTCACCAAATTACCCAAGTTATTGCTAAGTGTCAATCCCTGTCTCCAGCCAGTTTGATCCTTAGAAATTCTCCAGTCTGTTTTTAATTCTATGGCATTTCACATTCCTCTATCCCCTTCCCTTTCTCTTGCTCTTTGATATAGTGAAAGTAAAAATTTCCAGGGAAGGTGAGATGCATGGTCTTCTCATATATTTCATGGTGAAAATGATTCCAATGTGACAATTGACAAGCGCAGGAAGGGGAGAGACTCTTGCATCAGATGTTTGCAAATTTATCCACAAACATGCATCTCTACCACGACCATGTTCCAAATAAGTTATTGCCGTTGTTACAGTGAAGATATTAATCATATTGTGATGAAATTCTTCAGGCTTTTTTTGCATATGGAGGCAGACAGGATAGCTTAGGAACTGCATTTGATTAAATCTCCATTTACAAAATAATGATATAAGAGTAATTCAGTCATCATGTAATTCTAGCAAAGGCAAAGAAAGCAGATTTTAAACCTGAGAAATGTTTTATCTATATTTTAATCAGAAATGATTGATATACAATCTACAATTAAAGAAAAACTTGATATGCCCAATGTCATTCCTGACAATTATTTCTGTTTTTGTACAACCCATGTCGTTGTACAGGATACCAAGTTTGCAACCTAAAGAAATACTGATATCACAGACTGCTCAGTGAATATCTCATAGAATCGCAAGTCTAGGTTGAATAATTCATTCAGGAAGAAACAATTTTAATTGTACCTAAACTGTTCTGATGACAGAAACAATATTTTAAGTGATTGAAAACAATTAGCAATAAATTGAGTCCTTTTCAAAACATCATTATTGAGTACTTCAGAAAATCTGAGTGTTTGGGAAGAAATAGCTTACTAACTTCTGTCCCTTAATTAGAAAAGAACACTCCAGGCATTATTTCATTGTTTGTTCCTGAAAAAATAGAGGATAAAAGGCAAATCTAAGATTTTTAAAAGTTATATTCTGCCACACCCTTCCTCCCTCCCTCCCATCCTCCCTTCTTTTCTTCCTTCCTTCCTTATTTTTTATGCCATCCTTTGTCTTATAGCCAAGGAAATGTTTCAACCCTTCAGTTGCACAGAAAACAAAATGAAATTTCATGATTCTATTATAGTTTTAAAAAATGTGTGTGTGTTTTCTCATTTTTGGTAGCTGGTTTATTTTAGAGGCTGATGTGTTTGAATAGAATTTTCACATGTGGGAAAGTATTGATTGGTAGGGAAGAAAATGTTCATGTTTACATTTTTCCTTTTCACTATGCTTTTACACTAATATGCAATTTGATAATTATACAATTAGAATTGTACAGTTAATTTTATTATTTTTTTAAATCCTTGTTTGGAGACTTAAATCACCTCTGAATGACGTTTATGCTAACCTCAAGATTCTTTACCACTGTTCTAGAACTATTATAGCTTTTAACCAGGAATGTATATAGTTTATTTAGAGTTATTACTTAGCTGTCTGATTCTACTCTGACTATTTGTATGACAACAAACAAATTACATAATATTTCTAGCCTCAGTTTCCTCATTGGTAAAATGGAGGTGGTAATGTTATTGGGGAGATTGTGCATAAAAGCATTTATCATGGTATATACGCAAAGGGAAGGCCAAGTGAATGTTAGCTCAGATTGTTAACTGATTATTCCCCAATACATGCAAAACACTGGACTGTTTCATGATTAATTTGTATAAAAATAACTCAGAAATTCAAGAAAATTCCTTTAAGTGATCCCAGTATGTGACTATAACTATGTGAGCAATAATTTAAAATACATGTATATTCACCTGAATGCTATACTTTAAGTCATCTTGAAAAGTACACATGTATGCTAACAATTTTACCATTGCTTAAGAACTTTTTAGACTTTACTGATGGAAAACTCTTCCGTAGCAAATTCTGAGCCATATTAAAAAACACAAAAACCTCCGTGTTATTGCTTTCATTTGACTAAAAATTGAGCCCATCCTTGAGGGGTGAGGATGGTCAGATGAGATGTTTTATCTCATCTGAAATAGCCTTGTAAATTATAAAGAGCTATACAAATGTAACCTGCTACAGAGTAGAATATTAAAGAATGTATAACCTCATTGAGAATATTAAAAAAAGTATGCCTCGGGCTCTTCAAGAAATTCTGAAAACCTCCAAGTGTTTTGAGCTCTAGCTACACGATTATGGTATATATATGGTCTCCTAAGTGCCTATGTGGAGGTAGACAACACTCATTTGAGTATGTAAAATTTAGTGGATGAAAAATATTCATTCATACTTTTTTTTTTTTTTTTTTTTTTTGCGGTACGCGGGCCTCTCACTGTTGTGGCCTCTCCCGTTGCGGAGCACAGGCTCCGGAAGCGCAGGCTTAGCGGCCATGGCTCAGGGCCCAGCCGCTCCGCGGCATGTGGGATCTTCCTGGACCGGGGCACGAACCTGTGTTCCCTGCATCAGCAGGCAGACTCTCAACCACTGTGCCACCAGGGAAGCCCCACTCATACTATTGATTTTGTCACTACTCTGCTTTTAACCATTTCCTGCGGTACCTAACATTATCTCTTATCAACCGATTTTATCCAGGTACATCTCAGACTGCTGAACCACATTCCTCAGTTGGTTTTTCTTACTGTCGCCTCAGGGTTTGGGTCAGAAACGTTGTCGTGGCAAGCCAACTGTGACTTGGGCTGGAGTGCCACAAATGGTTAACTTCATATTACTCATTTCAGAGCTATTTAAATAAAGAGTTGAAGTAGAAATGAAAATTTAAAAAAATATGTTAAGTTTGTAATTTTTGGAGCATGGTGGTGCAAATGAGCTCTGAGCCAAGCAGATCATGGAACACATATTAAGGTGAATGGAAGCTTAGGAAAATGACCTCCAGAATTGGCAGGTAAAGTAACACTTCCAGTTCTGAGGCATGTTTTAACAGACAAGAAAATGTGACTGGGCGGTATAAACATAGTGTGGTTTAAGGTGACGATCAACAGATCATTTGAATAATTGAGAACCTGAAGGAGGACAGGGTTTGATCATATAGAGTTTCCTCATTTGGACAGGTTGATTTCATCTCACAAATCTTTGCTGTTGATCGAGTCCCCTTCAGTTCTTTTACAGAGGTCATTTCAAATCCTTTTGAATTTTTAAAAAAATTTTATAAGTTCAGCACTTCTCTTTTCTATTCTGTCACTTTGTATTAATTATATTTCCTGGCTATCAACTGGATGTGATACTTCTTAATAAAAGCTGACTTATCTCTTCCTCCTAAGTACAGTGATAGACACATCCTAATCAGTGCCTGCTGAGGTACCTTATCAAAACTGGGAAATCAGGGACTGTGGATTAGCAGCTCTGCTAATGTGAAAATAGGAAAAGAGCTAAAACAGCTCATGCCATATTTTCTGTATTAGTACATCTTTAGATATTCATAGGAACCTTAGAAATGTATAGACAATTGTTTGTTCAATATCAAGTTTAAAAAAACAGCAAATAATATTTTGAAAATGGATGAAAATATCATTTTTCCAGGAGAAAATGATCAATATTCTTTAAAGTTTTCCACCAAATAATTAACAGCTTTATTAGCGATATTCCTAGAGCACGCGTGTGTTTGCAATGTAGCTAAATCCATTCGGCAAAGAGAGAGGAGGGAACAGAGTCACAATACCAAAGATGCATTTTGTATATAATGGGATACAAATCAGATGTTATCAAAATACTCAGCTGTAAGGTTTGTCAGTGGCTAAGTTACAGTGGATAAAAGTTATCAAGCATCTTCAATGAAATTGCATGAAATGCTCCTCGGCAATCTACTCTATAACTTATAGTCTTTCAGTAATTTCTTTCTATAACTTGCAAAATGGAAGAATCTCTTGAAAATGCATGCATACTACTTGCCATTGTTTGTTTTGATTCATTTAATGGAATTCTAATTCCAGTATTTTAAGAAACACTATGTACTGTTTTCAGTGTCCGGAAAATATACCTTCGATTTAAAACATTTTTCTTTTAAAAAGGAAGAGGTTGCAATTGAGGATAATAAAATTACAGATATACTAAATCCTTCTTATGCAAAGTCACTTCCGTGCTATTCACATATGCAGGTTTAATATGTTAGAATTTAAGAATGTTTAAATTAGATTCAAAGAAGACATGTTTTCAAACAGTCTTTCATTTAAACGTTGATTTTTAGATACTTTGTGAACATACCAACTTGGCTTCTAAGTTAGTGTGACATACCTTTTCATAAATATAATTGTTACATTTGAAAAGATCTCTTATTCCACTTGGAGAAAGAGAGGGGAGAAATTAAGACTCTAATAAGACATATATATCAGGGCAGAAGAGTTCAGTTACCAAAGCCCAGGAAGTAACATCACTGCACCCATCAGAGCCAATGCCATAGTTTCAGTTGTTGCTGTACATCCTGCTCCAGTTGTGTCTAAAGTACTACTACCGTCTGTTTGATGGATTTGCTTTACATCACTGAGGTTCATCTCATCTGGCATCCCTGTAGAGGCAAATAAGAAAAAACAGGATGATGGATAACTAGCTCACCATGATACATCTAGAACAGCTCTTAAGCCAAATCATAGACCCCATTGTTTTATTCTTTTTGTGTAGCCTTCACTGTGTGTTTCACCTAACTCTAAAAGATGAATATGACACATACTTCTGCTCTTCTTAAATTGGAAGGTACAGGACCTTGAGTGGGAGTGTTCAGAAACTTTATAAGAACAAAGCAAAGCACTTTCCAGCTTTTTAAAGCACTTGGAATGTTCCTCTAAATGTTATTGAAGTAAAGCAATTTAATTAAAATGACCTGAGGTATAGCATTATTGCTTGTCCCGGAGATGTAACAACTGTAGGAACTGTGTGAAATCTTTTCTTACGAAAATAAAACGATGTAAGGAGAAATAATTAAGTAGGACATTTTTAAGAAATAAAATTTATACAGATCATATTTTGTATTAGGCTAAACTTTGCATAGGATCCTTATTGAAATATATCAAAGAATAATAACAAATATCAAATATTATCTTTTATATACATGCAGAGCTATGGGGATACGGGTATAGTCAATAGATCAAAGAATTTGATAGTAGGATGGATTGTGGCTTGAAGTTAGGGATGAAGTGTTTGATTAAAGAAAAAAAATGTGCAAAGTTACAGACCAAGATCTAGTCACATCCTGGTTATTACTTCTGTATGTTGTAAAACCTGACAAACTGAGGAGACCAGTTCTCAAATTATTGGGAATGAAATAGTTATTTTCTTAAAGAAGTTTACCTTACTATGGTATACCTAGGGAATTACTGATTTATCAGTTACTATCTAGTGCCACCAGTGTGTTGAGACTGTAAGACTGTCTGGATTATCCCATGGCATGCCACCATCAGTCACAATTAACAAGTTTGAATTCAGTGTTACCACAGCCACAAATATTGACATCGTAATTACAGTGAGACTGGAAAAACAAAGCTTCATATAAGGAAGAGTCAATATTTATGTAATTAGGTCAATACATATATATAATTCAAAGGTAAACTCTACTGCATTTAGGGATGAGAGCATTAAAACGAAGCTCAGCTCTACTGATCTGACATATTGATTTTACAGTCTGAGCTCTTGCATTATTATTCATTGTCTGGGTATTTGTTTTGCCCTTCTGTGTCATTAGGCAAGATGAATAAATTAGCAATTCCTTTTTTTTTATAGGGACTGGAGTGGAGTGTGAATATTTTAGTCATGGTTTTATACTCCTTGTTATGCTACAGTATAACAAGGAGCTATGCAGACTCTAGGCAATTAAAAATTTTTTTCCAAGATAACTACATAAATTTGAGCTTTAAGGGATTTACTTTTCTTTTTAAAAGCACTGTGAGGAGGTGCCTGGATTGGATTCATGAATAACTTTTCCTTATACCTTCCTGAGCTGGTATTTTCCTCATTCATTCATGAGCCAGGCAATGGTCTGGGTTCAGGGGGTACCATGGTGAGTACAGATATGAAAATAGAAACATGTTAAATCTTCTGCCTGCAAGTCAGGCAGTGCCAGGAGGGATATCCCATCTTCAGTCAGATGCCATTTTAACATCAGAGGTAGAGATTTGATAGTTCTAAGGATGATGGTCCCTTGAGATAAGAATTATATGAAAAGAAAAAAGATCCCTTGAGGAAAGGAATTTAATTAACTAAGTGTGTAAATTGTACCAAAGCTCAACCAAAGACCCATAAAAGAAAAATTGGTTTGGAGATTTCTCACATTAATAAACAAAAATGAAGTAATTTAAAATAACCTTTTCTACGCATAATAGTGACACACAAAGATGACAATAAATTCATATTTCTGCCTTTGGTGGCTTACAGTCTGGCGGGGGAAGACAGATAGCCATGCTATTACAAAAACAAATGTAATATTAAAACTCAGGCACATGCCTGATGGTTGGTGCTATGAAGTGATACAGTCTTATACAAGATGAGGTGTCAATTATATACCGACTGGTTGACAAAGGCAGGACAGAGAGGCGATGATGTCAGTTTGGCAAGGATTAACCCTTTATCAAGGAAGATTGCCAAAATATACCAAAAGTGTTTAAAATGTATACTTACCTAGACCCCAAAGTTCCACTTTAATGGAGAAATTCCATGGGAATAATTTTTAAAATATGCACATATTTATTCACAAAATGTTAATCTGTGCGTTGTTAGTGCCATTAAGTGTCCATTAGTAGAGAACTAGGTTAAGAAAAGTGTATTTACTTATTTTAAAAGATTCAAAAAGTAGATATTGGTACATAAAAATGTTTTAATATAATTTTATACACATATTTTCATGGTCTTTAAGAATCTGAACTCTGTTAGTCTATGGTTGCCTTTCTTTGAGAGTATGGAATCTGTCATTAATTTCTGTATTCACCTAGTAAGCATTTAGTAATTACTAGGTGAATTAATAAATTGATGAATTTAATCCAGGGCAGAGAATTACAAAACTGTAAAAATACATTTCTCCAATTCAGTTTGATCCCCGCCCCAGTTTTATTGAGATATAATAGATATATCATAGATATATAGCATTATTGCTTGTCCCAGAGATGTAACAACTGTAGGAACTGTGTGGAATATTTTCTTATGAAAATAAAACCATGTAAGGAGAAATAATTAAGTAGGACATTTTTAAGAAATAAACTTTATACAGATCATATTTCTCACTTAGCACTTTCAAGTATATAATTCAGTATTAATCACTTTAGTCACCATGCTCTACATTAGCTATCCAAAACTTATTTATCTTATAACTGGAAGTTTGTACCCTATGAACAACATCTCATGTCCCCCCCACATCCCAGTCCTTGGCAGTCACGAATCTACTCTGTTTCTATGAGTTTGGCTTTTTTAAAGTTATACTTATAAGTGATATAATATGGTATTTGTCTTTCTCTGTCTGACTTAGTTCACTTGGCATAATGCCCCCAAACTTCATCTAAGTTGTAGTAAATGGCTGGGTTTTCTTTTTTCTCATGGCTGAATAATATTCTATTGTTTTTATATACAATACATCTTCTTTATTCATTCATTCATTGACAACTGTTAGGCTGTTTCCATATCTTGGCTATTGTGATTAATGCTGCAATGAACATGGGAGTGCAGATATCTCTTCAAGATCCGGTCTTCATTTCTTTTGGGTATATATCCAGATGTGGAATTCCTAGATCATATGGTAATTCCATATTTTAATTTTTTAGGGAAACTTCATACTGTTTTCCATAGTGGCTCTAACAATTTACATTCCCACAAAGAGAGCACAAGGGTTCCCCTTTCTCCACATCCTTGTCAACACTTACCATTTGTCTTTTTTGATAATAGCCATTCTAACAGGTGTGAGGTGATATCTCATTGTTTCTGTTTGTTTGTTTTGGTTTTTTGTTTTTTTTTGGCCACACAGTGTGGCATGTGGGATCTTAGTTCCCTGATCAGGGATTGAACCCGTGCCCCCTGTAGTGGGAGTCTTAACAACTGGACCACCAGGGAAGTCTCATTGTGGTTTTGATTTGTACTTTCCTGATAATTTGTGCTGTTGAGCATCTTTTCATGTACCTGTTCACCATTTGTATGTATTTGGAAAAGTGTCTATTTAGTTTCTCAAATTCAGTCTCTTTTAATATAAAGGCATAGAATTATATTACAGCAACACCAAGTGTAGAATAAAATATTAGAATTAGATGTGAACTTAGAATTTTCATCTAAGAAGAAAAGTGGTGAATGTAATGGAAAAGATTCAGTATGAGAATATTAACTTACCAAATACTTGTTAAATAAAGTTGCTATGGATCTTGTTATGTTAAATAAAAACTATTACCCTTGGTCATTACTTGCTGGACTTGGATGGTCATTTATACCCAAATCAGTCATATTGGCAGGACATTTAGGAGTCTAATAAATCTGATATGGTTTATATAACAATTTACCAATTTTATTAGTGATTACTCCATTCTTATCTCCCAGGAAATATGATTGATAGTTCCATCCAGGGTACTGAGTCACTTGAATCTTGGATACATCCTGAAAAATGCTGAGTAATTTTCCAGTTTTCCTTGGGGGCTTCCATGTAATCCAATAACAAAAGCAGAGTAATTGTATTTTTGAAGAGAAAAGGTCCATGGTAATCATGAACACCCTAACTGAAGGTGGTCTCTGTGATTATATATTTGACTTTCAGACAGTCTGACTAGTAAATGGGGCTATTTGCATGACAACCTCTTCCATTCTCTACGGGCAAATGTCTGAGATTTATTTACAGTCCCATTGGTCAACGCTTTATAGCCATGAGTAGTCTTCCTTTTTGACAGTTGTGTAAGAATAATGAAGTAATTCTAATTGCTAATAAATTAAACAATGGATTAAAACATTAATGGGAGATTCTGACTATAAACCACAGTTTACTTTAAAGTAGTATGATGTATTAAGATATTTCAGCTCTGGGTAATGTTGGGGATTGTTATTTATTTGTTACTGCATCAAATGAATTATTGGTTATTCTCCAATAATTAATGAAAAATAGATTGTATTTTTCAGGATAGAGTTGGTAGCAGAGAAAATATTGTTTGGATCTTTTTTCAGTTCCTGATGCTATTTTTTTATAACATCTTTATTGGAGTATAATTGCTTTACATTGTTGGTTTCTGCTGTATAACAAAGTGAATCAGCTATACGTATACATATAACCCCATATCACCTCTCTCTTGAGTCTCCCTCTGACCCTCCTTACCCCAACCCTCTAGGTGGTCACAAAGCACAGAGCTGATCTCCCTGTGCTATGTGGCTGCTTCCCACTAGCTATTTTACATTTGGTAGTGTACATAGGTCAATGTCACTCTCTCACTTCATCTCAGCTTACCCTTCCCCATCCCCATGTCCTCAAGTCCATTTTCGACATCTTCATCTTTATTCCTGTCCTGCCCCTAGGTTCTTCAGAAACACTTTTTTTTTTAGATTCCAGATATATACGGTATTTGTTTTTCTCTTTCTGACTTATTTCACTCTGTGTGACAGACTCTAGGTAGTAGAGGCTATCTTTTCTCCATTGTATATTCTTGCCTCCTTTACCAAAGGTAAGTTGACCATATGTCTGTGGGTTTATCTCTGGGCTTCCTATCATTTTCCATTGATCTATATTTCTGTATTTTTGCCAGTACCATGCTGTCTTGATTACTGTAGCTTTGTAGTATAGTCTGAAGTTCAGGAACCTGATTCCTCCAGCTCCATTTTTCTTTCTCAAGATTGCTTTGGCTATTTGGGGTCTTTTGTGTTTCTGTACAAATTGTGAAAAATTTTTGTTCTAGTTCTATGAAAAGTGCCATTGGTAGTTTGATAGGGATTGTATTGAATCTGTAGATTGCTTTAGGTAGTAGAGTCATTTTCTCAGTATTGATTGATTCTTCCAATCCAAGAACATGGTATATCTCTCCATCTGTTGGTATCACCTTTAATTTCTTTCATCAGTGTCTTATAGTTTTCTGCATACAGGTCTTTTGTCTCCTTCGGTAGGTTTATCCCTAGGTATTTTATTCTTTCTGCTGCAGTGGTAAATGGGAGTGTTTCCTTAATTTCTCTTTCAGATAGTTCATCATCATTGTATAGGAATGCAAGAGATTTCTGTGCATTAACTTTTTATTCTATTACTTTACCAAATTCATTGATTACCTCTAGTAGTTTTCTGGTAGCATCTTAAGATTCTCCATGTATAGTATCATGTCATCTGCAAACAGTGACAGTTTTACTTCTTTTCCGATTTGGATTCCTTTTATTTCTTTTTCTTCTCCAATTGCTGTGGCTAAAACTTCCAAAACTATGTTGAATAATAGTGGTGACAATGGGCAATCTTATCTTGTTCCTGATCTTAGTGTAAATGGTTTCAGTTTTTCACCAGTGAGAGTGATGCTGGTTGTGGGTTTGTCATATATAGCCTTTATTATGTTGAGGTCAGTTCCCCCTGTGCCTACTTTCTGGAGAGCTTTGATCATAAATAGGTGTTGAATTTTGTCAAAAGGTTTTTCTGCATCTATTGAGATGATCATATGGTTTTTATCCTCCAGTTTGTTAATATGGTGTATCACATTGATTGATTTGCGTATACTGAAGAATCCTTGCATTGCTGGGATAAACCCCATTTGATCATGGTGTATGATCCTTTTAATGTGCTGCTGGATTCTGTTTGCTAGTATTTTGTTGAGGAATTTTGCATCTATGTTCTTCAGTGATATTGGTCTATAGTTTTCTTTTTTTGTGACATCTTTGTCTGGTTTTGATATCAGGGTGATGGTGACCTTGTAGAATGAGTTTGGGAGTGTTCCTCATTCTGCTATATTTTGGAAGAGTTTGAGAAGGATAGGTGTTAGCTCTTCTCTAAATGTTTGATGGAATTCGCCTGTGAAGCATCTGGGTCTGGGCTTTTATTTGTCCGATGATTTTTAGTCACAGTTTCAATTTCAGGGCTTGTGATTAGTCTGTTTATATTTTCTATTTCTTCCTGGTTCCGTCTTGGAAGGTTGTGCTTTTCTAAGAATTTGTCCATTTCTTCAAGGTTGTCCATTTTATTGGCATATAGTTGCTTGTAGTAATCTCTCATGATCCTTTGTATTTCTGCAGTGTCAGTTGTTACTTCTCCTTTTTCATTTCTTTTTTATTTATTTATTTTTTTGTGGTACGTGGGCCTCTCCCATTGCGGAGCACAGGCTCCGGACGCACGGGCTCAGCGGCCATGGCTCACAGGCCCAGCCACTCCGTGGCATGTGCGATCTTCCCGGACCGGGGCACGAACCCGTGTCCCCTGCATTGGCAGGCGGACTCTCAACCACTGCGCCACCAGGGAAGCCCTCCTTTTTCATTTCTAATTCCATTGATTTGAGTCTTCTCTCTTTTTTTCTTGATGAGTCTGGCTAATGGTTTATCAATTTTTTTTTATCTTCTCAGAGAATGAGTTTTTAGTTTTATCGATCTTTGCTGTTGTTTCCTTAATTTCTTTTTCATCTGATTTTTATGATTTATTTCCTTCTGCTAACATTGGGGTTTTTTTGTTCTTCTTTCTCTAATTGCTTTAGGTGTAAGGTTAGGTTGTTTATTTGAGATTTTTCTTGTTTCTTGAGGTAGGATTGTATTGCTATAAACTTCCCTCTTAGAACTGTTTTGCTGCTTTTGGTTTTGGGTTGTCATGTTTTCATTGTCATTTGTTTCTAGGTAGTTTTTGATTTCCTCTTTGATTTCTTCAGTGATCTATTGGTTTTTTAGTAGTGTATTGTTTAGCCTCCATGTGTTTGTATTTTTTACAGTTTTGTTTTTTTTTTTTTTACTGTAATTGATATCAAGCCTCATAACGTTGTGGTCAGAAAAGAAACTTGTTACGATTTCAGTTTTCTTAAATTAACCAAGGCTTGATTTGTGACCCAAGATATAGTCTATCCTGGAGATTGTTCCATGAGCACTGTTATTTTTGGATGGAATGTCCTATAAATATTATTTAAGTCCATCGTCTTTAGTGTGTCATTTAAAGCTTGTGTTCCCTTATTTATGTTCATTTTGGATGATTTGTCCATTGGTGAGTTGGGGTGTTAAAGTCCCCTACTATGATTGTGTTACTATTTCCCCTTTTATGGCTGTTAGCATTTGCCTCATGTATTTGAGGTACTTGTATGTTGGGTGCATAAATATTTACAATTGTTATCTCTTCTTGGATTGATCCCTTGATCATCATGTAGTGTCCTTCTTTGTCTCTTGTAATAGTCTTTATTTTAAAGTCTATTCTGTCTGATATGAGAATTGCTACTCCATCTTTCTTCTGATTTCCATTTGCATGGAATATCTTTTTCCATCCCCTCACTTTCAGTCTGTATGTGTCCCTAGGTCTGAAGTGCATCTCTTGTAGACAGCATACATATGGGTCTTGTTTTTGTATCCATTCAGTGATCTTGTGTCTTTTGGTTGGAGTATTTAATCCATTTACATTTAAGTTAGTTATCAACATGTATGTTCCTCTTACCATTTTCTTAATTGTTTTGGGTTTCTTATTGTAGGTCTTTCCTTCTCTTATGTTTCCTTCCTAGAGAGGTTCTGTTAGGCTTTTTTGTAAAGCTGGTTTGGTGGTGCTGAATTCTCTTAGCTTTTACTTGCCTGTAAAGATTTTAATTCCTCTGTCGAATCTGAATGAGATCCTTGCTGGGTAGACTAATGTTGGTTGCAGGTTTTTCCCTTTCATCACTTTAAATATGTCCTGCTACTCCTTTCTTGCTTTCAGAGTTTCTGCTGAAAGATCAGATGTTAACCTTATGGGGGTTCCCTTGTATGTTATTTGTTGCTTTTCCCTTGCTGCTTTTAATGTTTTTTCTTTGTATTTAATTTTTGATAGTTTGATTAATATGTGTCTTGGCATGTTTCTCCTTGGATTTATCCTGTATGGAACTCTCTGTGCTTCCTGGACTTGACTGACTCTTTCCTTTCTCATATTAGGGAAGTTTTCCACTATAATCTCTTCAAACAATTTCCCAGTCCCTTTCTTTTTCTCTTCTTCTTCTGGAACCTCTATAATTCGAATGTTGGTGTGTTTAATGTTGTCCCATGGGTCTCAGAAACTATCTTAAATTCTTCTCATTCTTTTTTCTTTATTCTGGTCTGCTGTAGTTTTTTCCACTATTTTATCTTCCAGGTCACTTATCCGTTCTTCTACCTCAGTTATTCTATTTACCCTTCTAGAGAATTTTAAATTTCATTTATCGTGTTGCTCATCACTGTCTGTTTGCTCTTTAGTTCTTCTATATCCTTGTTAGATGTTTCTTGTATTTTCTCCATTCTATTTCCAAGATTTTGGATCATCTTTACTATCATTACTCTGAATTCTTTTTCAGGTAGACTGCCTATTTCCTCTCCATTTGTTTGTTCTGGTGGGTTTTTACCTTGCTCCTTCATCTGCTGTGTATTTCTCTGTCTTCTCATTTTTCTTAACTTACTGTGTTTGGGGTCTCCTTTTCACAGGCTGCAGGTTTGTAGTTCCCATTGTTTTTGGTGTCTGCCCACAGTGGGTATGGTTGGTTCAGTGGGTTGTGTAGGTTTCCTGGTGGTGAGGACTAGTGCCTGTGATCCTATGGATGAAGCTGTATCTTGTCTTTCTGGTGGGCAAGACTACATCCGGTGGTGTGCTTTGGGGTGTTTGTGAACTTCTTATGATTTTAGGCAGCCTCTCTGCTAATAGGTGGGGTTGTTTCCCTGTCTTGATACTTGTTTGCATGGGGTGTCCAGTATTGGAGCTTGCTAGTTGTTGAGTTGAGCTGGATCTTAGCCTTGAGATGGAGATCTGTGTGAGAGCTCTCGCTGACTGATATTACGTGGGGCCGGGAAGTCTCTGGTGGACCAATGTCCTGAACTCGGCTTTCCCACCTCAGAGGCTCAGGCCTGACACCCCGCCAGAGCACCAAGACCCTATCAGCCACACGGCCAGGTATGTGGGGAGTTTCTTGCCTTTTGAGAATTCTGAGGCCTTCTGCCAGTGTTCACTAGGTGTTCTGTAGGAGTTGTTCCACATGTAGATGTATTTTTGATGTATTCGTGAGGAGGAAGGTGATCTCCACTTCTTACTCCTCTGCCTTTTTTTTTTTGCAGTACACGGGCCTCTCACTGTTGTGGCCTCTCGTGTTGTGGAGCACAGGCTCCAGACGCACAGGCTCAGTGGCCATGGCTCACGGGCTTAGCTGCTCCGTGACATGTGGTATCTTCCCGGACCGGGGCATGAACCCGTGTCCCCTGCATCGGCAGGCGGACTCAACCACTGCACCACCAGGGAAGCCTTCCTCCGCCATTTTGAAGGTCCTCTTCCCCTGATGTTATTTTGTATTCCATAATGATCATCCAGAACTTTTTCCTCAGTTTGTTTTATTGATTTTTGAAAACTTTAGAAAGGAAACATACATCTCATATGAAAAAAAGCCCAATTATTTTAAGCTATTTTATAATATTACTATTGTGGGTTTTTTAAACGATTATTGTGAAATTTCTTCTAGAAATAATTTTTCAATAGAAAGTTTAAAATGCCATTCTTTGTGCAATTGGTAATAAAAACCAAATAATAAAAGTAAGTCTATTAAATATACTAGTTCTCATTTATATACTACAGACCTTAGTTATAAGAATTTACAGGTATTGGAACTTATAATTAATGCTTCTGAAAATTATTTTTAAAGAGTGTAAGACTTATCAAATATTCCTAGTTAATCAGAAAATATTTGTAGTTCCTCAGTTAGTAATAATATGGGGTTAAACACTACTAAAAATTAAGATAATAAAATATCTATACCTAGACACATAGTAGTAATAGTCAATGGTATCAAAAATAGGAAGATTTTAAAGCACTCAGAGAAAGGACAGGTTCCTTTGAACAGAACAAAATACCTGTATTGCATTAATTTTCAAGAGCAATAATAGAAGTTTAAATTTTTTTCTAATTATGAAAGAATATACAATTCTATAAAGAGTTAAACTATATGGAAGAAATAAAGGTAAAAGTAAAGGTATTTTAACAAAAAGTATATTTATTACTCCCCAAACAATTCTAAAATCATTGTTAAAGAATATATGTAAAAATATAAGAAAATAAGCACAAATAAAGGAGTGGGATGAACGTTATAATAGTGTTCAAAATAATTGGCAAACATCTTGATTACTGTATATAAGTGTGTTGGTTAAGTAAACAACAACAAAATGGTTAATTTCGATATAATTTTAAGAGATATAATTAAAATACTTGAAAGCAATTGTTAAAACATTCTAAAGTATTTGTATGTTTGGGAAGAAATGAAAAATATCAACTTAAGGTTTTGTCAAGACCACTATGTATTTTAATGAATGTTAAAAATTCAAGCTTAAGAACTTAAAAAATTCATATGGAATATATATGTTCCTAATCCATTAAGGCAAAGAGGATTAATAAAATTTAATGGAAGTCAGAAAAGAATAAACACACAAACAAATATGCCTGGCAAATAGAAAGCACAAAATCAGACGTTAAAACAATATGCAAATAATTCAATAATCGCTAAATGAAATGAACTGAATAAAATTAGAAAGGAGACACTCAGTTTGGATTTCAAAAGAAATTTAGCCGCATAACAAAATGATACATAAAGGGTGAGAGTAAATGTTTGTAAAAACACACTTCAAGCAAATAATAACCAAAAGAAAGGTGATGTCATTATATTAATAAAAGATAAAATAGGTTTTGAGCATTAAAAAGGATAAAGAAGGTCTTTATATAATAACAAAAGAAATAATTTGACATATAGATATAACAATTCTGAGCCTATCTTACTTTAGCATATTCTCAAAATAAATCGATATTAATAAAGGAAAATAATTGGGTAAAATAATAAAGCAAAATGGATACATACACATTCAGTGGGGGATTTTAACCATGCTATCTTATTAATTAATAGCTCAGGCAGATGAAAATTAGTGAAGATATGGATGACTTAGTCATCAGAATCTTTGGGGCAAGAAAGAACTCCATTGACTTCTAGCCTTGGTTCTAGTAACAATACTAGTATCTCTTTTCCCTACATCCCCATTCCTTCACATGCAAAGAGAACAGATTGTCCTGATTCCTAAGTTGGGAAGAGCCAGAATGCTGCGCTTTTGGATTTCTCATCCTCTTTTGAATTTGCTTGCCCACAGTAAGGATGCATTCTTCCTGCTCTTCACCACGGCATAAGTTGAAGTCACCTTTTGCTGCAGGGAGGACCTGTAATTTTCTAGCTATGCTTCTGACTTGACAGTAATTCTTGGATGAAATAATAGGTGTCATATGTCAGGACATTCTCTAGTCTAGCTTTTAACAATAAAATGTTTTTATCTGTCTGATATGTGTGCTTATATTTTAATTGGTTCTAACCTCAGAAGAAGAATAAAGGAGTATTATTTATTACACTAGCTCCAAATACAAACTTTCACAAGCTTGGTCCAATAAACAAATAAATACAGCTAGCTAGCCAGATTAGATAGCATCATGTAGTTAATGACTAGTGGATATAATGTGTAAATATTCTTTTAAAACATACCTAAGATATTAATAAAAGTGATCACATAGCAGGGTACAAAGCAAATATCAACAACTAACAAGGAATTTTAAACAAAGAATATGAATTCTTTGACAGTAACACAATAAAATTAAATGTCAAAACTAAAGGAGAACCATGATCCCTACAGCAAACCTTATCTAAGGACATAAAACAAGACCTAAATAAACAGATGTATCAAGTTCACAGTTGAGAAGATTTAAGTTTATATTGTGTCTCTTTCACTATATTCTGAAATTCCATCATGATGTCCCTTGGTGTGGGTCTACTGGATCCATTGTTCTGGGCACTCAGTGACACTTTCTACCTAGAAACTCATGTCCATCTGAGGAAGTGTTCTTGAATTCTTTATTGATGACACAACATTTTCTCTGTTGTGTCTAGGTGTCCCATTATTTAAATGTTGGATTTCTGGAAGGTGTCCTCTGCTTCCTTCTTCCAGTTTCCATAATTTTACTCTAGTTTCTAGGAGATTTCTTAAACTTAAGTCTTTTTTTGAGGTTTTCATTCTTGTATTCAGATTTTAGATTTACTAAACTTGATATTTTTTCTTCTAAATATCCCTTTTGTTTTTGTCTTCTCAGACATTATTAAGATGATAATTACAGTATTTTTTCAAAGTTCTCTTCAAAGTTATTTCAAAGTTTTTTCAAAGTTCTCTTCTCTCTGCAGTCTTTAATACAAATTACTTGCTTGTGGATATGACTTTTCATGTTACTCACTTAGATAAGTGGTAATCCTTGATTCATGGTTATGTGCTAATATTTAAGAGTAGGAAGTGAAAATTTAGTTAGAACTCTGAGTGTGCGAATGGGGTTCTGTAATTAGTAGACAAATGTAGTCTTGTTTACATGTCTGTTGGTGAAACTACCTGTCAGTAGGATAGGGTAGGTCAGGCTGAAAAAACAAATGCCTCCAAAGTATTGGTAGCAATGTCTACTGCCAGTTGAGGTAGCTCTGCATTGTAACTTAGTACCTCACCTCCATATCGACACATCCTTCCATGATCACCACAACATGGGGAAATGGGTGGAGAAACAAATTGGCAATTATAAGCCTCCATCTGGGTGGGGTATATGGCACTTCTGCTCACTAGGTTTATTGGACAAAGCTAATTATATGACTGTCTCTAACCTCAAGGGACAGGGATGTGTAGTCCTACTATGTGCACAAAGTGGACAAGACAGAAATATTGCAGACCAGAAGGCATGTCTATCAGGTCCCCTTTAACTGCCTTTATTTGTTTCTTCTTAAGCTAGGTCTTCTCAGCAGAGACCTTACAATATCCTGCCTAAGAGTAATTCCCTGCCTGCAAGAACTCTGGGAGCCAAGTGGGAGCAGGGTTGGGGGAGCGTATAGGTTTCAACATTCATTATAGGTAAATAGGTAGATAGGTAGGTAGATATAGATATATATATTTGCTAAGTATTATTTTTGAGAATAATACTCCTGCTTCCAACTGTGCCTGGCATTCCCCAGTCCAGAGACTCTTTCCAGATTATACTTCCGGTAGCATACTGACTTATGGGAGAGACATACACCTATTGGTCAGGAGTGGAGGAAGAAATCATGGAATGGTACAGCTATTGACTAGTCCTTCTTTTGTAGACCCTCTTCTGTCAACCCCTTCTTACTAGAAGTGACAGATGATGCCTATTCCTGTCTCTTTTGAGGATTCCATTGAGCAAATTGGGTTGGTTCTCTGCTTTCTTCAATGGTGCTTGGGAGTTGGCTTCCCTGGGTATCCTACATTAGGCACCACTCATCCGTTTGCTTTCTGGCTTCCAAGTGTTGTTATCAAACTTCTTCAGTTTCCTCTCTCTCAGTAAATTTAGATTTTTGTTAAAAAAATTCTTATAATGTATTTTAGTGGGGTGGCAGGAGGGAATAAAATTAACTGTGTTTGATCAATCTGTCATCTTGAAGGCAACTTGCTGAGCATTTCCAGCATCTGGGCACTGAAGCTCCAACTTGACTCTCTGGATAAGTCTATGTCTCTTCAGCCCATTCACACTGGTGTAGTTCAGGTTGTTCTGGTTGATCAGTGTTCCTGCTGCTAAATATTTTTGATGACCATGCCTGATAGGGTGATTATTTTCATTAAAAGTACTGAGCTGTGTTATTTTGGCCAGGAAACTTACCAGTAAAGCATGACTATTCCCTCCCCACTGATAGTAAATAGTGCAAAACTGCCTTATGGAAGAATGATTGAATGCACACTGGAAGACTGGAAGGCAGGTTATTTTGCCTCTGCATTGCCTAATCCAGGGTGCATTTGCTGTATAATATTGTAAAGACTGGTAAATATGCCAGAAGAAGGCCTAGCTGGCTATAGAGCTAGGGGAATAATAGGAAAATTGAGACTTGCCATAATTTGGGCCCTTTAAATATTTTCTTTTATTTGGACTTTTTTGTTGGACTCATAATACATATCTTTAAGATACTGGGTTGGGCATTGATTAAATAGATGACATTTCACTTACTCGTAGTTGCTAAAAACTAGCTGCAGCAAGTAAAATGTGAACACTGATGAGGAGACAGTTTTTCTCACAATGAAATGTAAAAATTAACTTCAGACAAAATTTGCCTGTTTTACTTCAGTAAGGGAAGAATATTAAGTAGCTAATCCTTGGAGCCTAAGAAAAATTGTCAAAATGTCTAAGAATGTTGTGCAAGAGAGATTGTGAAGCTTATTACATTTATTAAATGGAAATGAATTATCTTGGCTTGCATATCTGATTCACCATGTGTATTATAAATCAATATGTTTAACTTAGTATTTCAAGCCCTAAATATTTTGTATGTTATTTTTAAAGAAGAAATTCCATTGGCCCAAGGGATAGCTAAATAAAATATAGCAAACTAGCCATTGTCATCATCCCTGAGAAGAATATCAGTGTTATTCATAAAAATATCCACAAAACACAGCACACGTGAGGACAGGTACTTCGGTCATGGGGGATGGCTGTCTGCTCACCCTCGTGGTGTTCTCAATCGGATGTTTGTATTTAGATGGGACTATGTAACATTTTAAAGTATGTTATTTGCTCTACTTTGGGTTGACAAGACATTATGAAAATAACAAGGCGTGTGTAAGGAGGGAAGACTCTCATACGGAAAGCAGGGGAATTATGCAGATGTTGAAAATTACAGGATCACCTTCCCTGACCCTGTATGGAAATGCATCCGTTCTTGCATTATAACTCCTAGAATAAATAACATCCATACTCATTCTCTCTCAGACCCATAATTCATTGTTGTCCCAGTGTCTAATTCCATGTGATATATTCTAATAAGTGGCACAGTTTTCCAACCACTGTAAGTCTTCTGGCATAAACGTTTCTGACAACAATCATATCAATTCTTTCTGTCCTTGTCTCTATCTGTTGTCCAGTTATAAATACTGCTGTGTTTTTACCCTAGGTGTGTGTATGCTTTCTTGTCATCATTACTCAGCTTAAGACTGTTTAAATATATATATCTATATCACTTATATTTAGGTTTATATGTTGATTTCATTCACTTAACTTTAAGCCCATTGAAGTCATGATTATATTTATGTTTTCTATTTCTTGGGCTTATAAGTAGCTATTCATAGTATTCTGCATTTGGTAGAAATGATTTTTGAATATATGACTTACTATAAATATTTGATATGTTAATAAGCACTTAACTCTTTTTTAATTTATTTAAATGGGAGCTACCCAGACTTTAGAATTCATGATACAAAGCAGTGGAGTATAGTAGAAAGGAGCTAGGTTCAAGCCTCAGAAACCTTAGAAAATTCATATAGTCACTGAGATTCAGTTTCTTCATCTGTAACATTTACATCATAATAATTCCTTCTCCCAGGATAGATGTAAAAATTAAATGAAATCATAAATATGAAAAGCACTTTGTATTTTTTTTTACATAGACAAAAAATATGGTTACTATTTGAACGTTAGAGGCTGAGGCAGGCAAAGTGAGTTGAACAGCAAAGTTTCTTTGAAGAATAGCTGATACAGCCCGAAATAGGATGCCAGTCTCCTGATTCTCAGTCAGGTCCTGGCAAGGGGACTCATCACCTTAGATGAAATTACCTGCACTATTAAAAAAAAAAGAAACTAATCTGATGTTATACAATGTAAATAGGAACCCAATAAGTTAGAATCATCTCTATTATCAAATAATTGTTATTATAAAGATAATTCAACTGCTTATATATATATATGTCCTTATTATATACATAAGTACTTAAATGTCAAAGTTTAGCTAAGATGATTCTTTAGTTTATGTGTAGAATGAGTCCCTACATAGTTGGCACTTGATAAATGTTTTTGAACAAAAAAATTTGTATGAAACCATGGCGTCAGTAAGTATTAGCCACTCACAAATAACAAACCTTCACTACAACACACCTGACCCCTGCATTTTCCTGTAAAGACAAATGTTCACCTTGTTCCCAGAGATTTTTTAAGACTTTAAGTTTTAGAGCAATTTTAGTTTTACAACAAAATTAAGAGGAAGGTACATAGATTTCGCCTAAATGTCCTGCTCCCACACATAGCCCTCCCCCTTATCAACATCGTTCACCAGAATGGTGCATTTTAAAACTTTCACCAAGGACGAAACTACACTGATATATCATAATCACCCAAAGCCATAGTTAACCTTAGAATTCCCTCTTGGCATCATACATTCTATAGGTTTGGACAAATGCATATGACATATATCCATCATTATAATATCATACAGAGTAATTTCATTGTCCTAAAAATCGTCTGTACTGTCTATTCATCTCTACTCACCACACTGCTGGCAACCATGGATCTTTTTAACTGCCTCCATAGTTTTGCCTTGTCTAGAATATCATGCATGGTATCATACAAAATGTACCATTTTTAGATTAGTTTCTTTCTCTTTGTAATATACATTTATGGTTCCTCCATGTCTTTCCATGGCTTGATAGCTCTTTTCTTTTTTAGCACTGAGTAATCCATTATCTGCCTGGACCACAGTTCATTTATCCATTCACCCACTGACAGACATCTTGGTTGCTTCCAAGATCTGGCAATTATGAATAAAGCTTCTGCAAACATTCCTGTGCAGGTTTATGTGTAGGGATAAAATTTCAACTCTTTTGGGTAAATACCAAGGAATGTGATTACTGGATTTTATGGTAAGAGTATGTTTAAGTTTATTAAAAAGAAGCCACCAGAGTGTCTTCCAAAGTAGCTATACCATTCTGCCTTCCCACCAGCAATCTATGAGAGTTCCTATTGTTTCACCACCTTGCCAGTGTTTGGTGTTGTCAGTGTTCCACATCTGGGCCTTCCTAATAGGTGTGTGGTGGTATCTCATTGTTGTTTTAATTTGCATTTCCTTGATGATACAATGTTGAGCATATTTTCATATGCTTAGTTTCTATCTGTATATCTTTGGTGAGATGTCTGTTAAGATCTTTGGCCCATTTTTAATCAGGTTGTTTTCTTATTGTTGAGTTTTAAGTGTTCTTTGTATATTTTGGATAGCAGTTATTTATAAGATGTGTCTTTGAAAATACGTTTTCCCAGTCTGTGGCTTATCTTTTCATTCTCTTGATATTATCTTTTGCAGAGCAAAAAATTTAATTTATTCTTTAAATCACAATGCTGTGTATTAGAGCTTCAGAACTTACCTTCTAACTGCAACATAAGTGTTAAACGTTAGTGAAGTCTAGTTTATCAATTATTTCTTTTATGGATTGTGTCTCTAGTGTTTTATATAAAAAGGTAGTATTCCTAAAGAATTTTAGGTAAATTATTTCCCTGAAGGTTTCCCATGGAACACTGCTTCCTGACTTTTAGGAGTGTACAGGACTTTTGTGCACAAATAATCTATTATTTTAAGGATATTCTGATGTAAAAAAGGAAACTGGGTCTCTAAATGATAGGTGTTATTCTGAGGAATGGTCAGTTTCAACACAGAATGAGGTGGGAAAAAATCATTTCCAAGTGGAAATCCAGAGAGAATGTGTCCATGGAGGTGGAGTTGGAGGACATTGCACAATAAAACATGAGTAAATGGGGACCAGAGGGAAATGATGCTCTCTGAGCACTTCCAAGGAGTCTTACAATATCTCCCTACCTCTGCATACTAGACCAAATGTGAGCATATACTTCTAACAATTAATGCATCATGAGTAGGAATGGTGACAATGAAAGTATTAAAGAAAGACTTTAAGATGGATATAATCTATAGTATATGTACCAACTCAAAAATTTTGTACACTTCTGTTTTCTAAAATTTTTTTGGATTGTGAAGCAAAGTTTCAGCAGCTTGTGCAGATAAAGCTTCTAGAAGTTATTTAAATATTAGTTAAACCAACTTTGTTGTATGAAACTGTCACTTACAACCACATGGTACACATTATGCACATGATAAAGGTCTCTCATAACATTCTCATGGGATATTAGCTTGTTTGTGGAATACTAAAGCTGGGACACAAACTGACAAGCTCTGGGATGCTGCCATTCTAGTCTCAACTCATCCTGCAGTGCATAAATAGAGTAGCACAGTGGGTGCTAGGTAGGATCTCAAAAATCATTACAACAATAGGATTCAGTTAAGGACAAAATGAATCCCATATTCAATACCAAATTTCTCCCTTAAACAATATCTATACTTTATTGTCTTGAGACAGTGGCTGTCTTTCTATGTAATATAGTTTCTCAATCTTGTTTATGTAACTTAAGGCCAAATTTTTTTTTTTTTTTTTTTGTGGTACATGGGCCTCTCACTGTTGTGGCCTCTCCTGTTGCGGAGCACAGGCTCCAGACGCGCAGGCTCAGTAGTTGTGGCTCACGGGCCCAGTTACTCCGTGGCATGTGGGATCTTCCCAGACCGGGGCACAAACCCGTGTCCCCTGCATCGGCAGGCGGACTCCCAACCCCTGCGCCACCAGGGAAGCCCAGGGCCAATTTTAAATGAAAAAAAAATTTTTTTTCACTGCCCCAGTTTAGAAAACTGATTTTAATTACAATGTTAGTTAAATATGTGTAACAGTACAACTACACAGAAACTTTCAATTAATGATGTAAAGCTAAAATAAACTTACAAATTGAAGTCAAACAATTGATGAAATTAACATTAGAATTATCACTCAATGTGATGGATGATAGTCCTCCCAACTCTAAATCCCCAATATATCCTATGAATACAGACAGTGTGATGGTTAGTTTTATGTATTGATTTTATTGGGCCACAGGGTGCCCAGATATTAGGTCAAACATTCTTTTAGGTGTTTCTGTGTAGGTGTTTTTGGATGAGATTAACATCATAATGGGTAGGCTGAGTAAAGCAGATTGCTCTCCCTAGTGTGGGTGGGCCTCATTTGATCAGTTGAGGCCTGGCTGGAATAAAAAGACAGAGCCTCTACCAAGTAAGAGAGAATTCTTCCTGCATGACTGATGTTAAACTGGGGCATTTGCTTTTTCTCCTGCTTTCAGATTTGAATGGAAACATTGGCTCTTACTGGTTCTCAAGCTTCCCAGCCTTTGGACTGGAACTATACCATTGGCTCTCCTACGTGTCCAGCTTGCGGACTCACCCCACAGATTCTGGAGCTTATTGGCCTCCCTAGTTACGTGAGTCAATCCTTATAATAAGGAATAATATCATATATACATACATACATCCTATTGGTTGTGTTTTTCTAAAGAACCTAAAATAATAGAGGTTTTGGTACCAAGGGTGATTCTAGAGGAACAGAATTTTGATGAGTTTTCTGACTTGGTTCTGAGATTTCTGGAATTGATTCCCTGATCTGATTAGATTTAAAGATGCTAATGACTCCATTTCTAGTAGTACAGAGAACACTGATAGTCCTTAGCATAATCTGGCAATAGAAATACACGATATTTCCATTGGATACTTTTAATCACCTATTTATAAGAAGCAAAGATCTGGGTAACTGTGTATGTGATACTTTCTAATATTTTGTTAAACTAATGGATTGGCTGGTTGCTCCTAGTGTTGATGGACGAAGTAGGGAAAGAAAAGGATGAGCTCAAGGATTTGAATTCCTAGTTCAAGTGCTGTTTAAATGACCTGAAAACTTCTACCTGAACCCTGAAGAATCCTCTTATCTTCTATAGCTGCAGGGCTGAGTTTGCTGAAAAACCTGGAATCTCATCCTGCCACTGGCTGAATTACAACACAAGTTAAAGTCTTAGTCTTGAAGGGTGTCTACTATTAAAGTGATGGTATTGATTGGAAAGGAATGGGATCCTTAAAGTTGGAATGGGGATGTGTGAGAAGACACTGATGAAGCTGGGGACGTTGGGCCCCTAAATCCTAATAAGTTGTCTTTGCCAGTGGAAGCAGTTTCCCCACCCCAATGGAAGTGGCTTCTCCACCTACTTTTGATGGAAATAACCCTACATTGCCTGAGGGAAACATAATAGCCTCCTCTGAGGCAGTTGACATTGAGACAGTATAATTCCCTCCAGGGTCCTCCCCTGACTACCCTTTTTTACTTCTAGACTTATAGATGGATTCAAGTTCTATCAGGCCCCTAACAATAAGAAACAAATTGTAGCCCATGAGGAGGTGCTCCATATTCCAAAAGAACTACTTGAGTTTTCTAACTTATACAGCAGAAAGCTGCTAGGGAACATGTGTGGAAATGGATATATAAGGTGTGGGTTAATGGTGGAAGGAACATACATTTGGGTCAGGCTGAATTTATTGATGGGGGTTTACTAAACAGATTCTGCATGAAATGTTGCAGCTGGAGGAGTCTGATAGGACGCTAAGAGTGTGTTTGGTTGGTTAGCTGAAATATGGTCCAAAAAGTGGTCCAGAATGAGTGAGTTAGAGACGTCATATGGGCCTTGGTTTAATGCAGAGGAAGGGGTTCAAAGACTTGGGGGGATTAGAATGTTAGTGTAGATTTGTCATTTAAGACTTACTCATCCACCCTGGGTACATCCAAAAGAAACAATTTTCACCACAACTGAGAGAAATAGACTTTTGAGGGGAGCTCCAGCATCCTGAAAAGATGTATGATTGTAGGACAGTCTTTACAGTGAAAACTGAGGTCACTGAATCAGGAAACCTAAATGCAATGGGAGTAATTAGATCCTGAGGTGGAAGGGGCTAAGTGGTAGCACTCAACCACCAAAGGCAGGTGGGTATGGTTACCTTATCTTCATAGCACAGTCAAAGCAGCAGTCAGAACACTCTAATGCAGTCCTGTGGCCTAGTTGATCATGGTGCTCCTAGAAGTGAAATAAATAGGAAGCCTACTAAATTCTTACTTGATCTGTATAAGCACAGAAATTCTAGGTTGAGTGAACAAAAGTCTAACCTGAATCATAAAAACAGAGAGGCATGTCTTCTCAATCAATTCCTAGACTTGAACCAGTTTATAGATCCAGAACCCTTTGAATGAAGGGGAAGCCAGGTCCCTTTGTGGAAAGATCTTGATAAAATGCCACAAAATTTATACTTTTAGTCTTTTTCCCAACCTTCACCAAAGGGACCTATGACCTTTTACTAGGGTAAGTATGCATTAAGGAAAAGAAAATAAGATATCTTAGGTACTACTGGACACTGATTCTAAACTGACACTGATTCCAGGAGACTCAAAATGTCACTGTGGTCTACCACTCAGAGTAGGGGCTTATGGAGGTCAGATGCCCAATGGAGTTCTGGCTTGGATCCATCTCACAGTGAGCTCAGTGGGTCCCTGAACCCAGCCTGTGGTTATTACCCTGGTTTTGGAATGCATAATTGGAATAGAAATATTCAGTAGTTGGCAGGATCCCCATATTGGTTCCTTGACCTGTGCAGTGATGGCTATTGTGGGAAAGTCCAAGTATGAAGCCACTAGAATTGCCTCCATGAAGGGTAATAGTAAAATAAAAGCACTACTGAATTCCTAGAGTGACTGCAGAGGTTAGTGCCACTATCGAGGACTTGAAAGACGCAGGGGTGGTGATTTCCACAACATCCCTATTCAACTCAACTATTTGGTCTGTGTAGAAGACAGATGGAGCTTGGAGAATGACAGTGGATTATTGTAAGCTTAGGCAAGTGGTGAGTTCAATTGCAGCTGTTGTGCCTGGTTTGATTTTATTACTTGAGCCAATTAACACATCTCCTGGTACCTGATATGCAGCTGATAATCTGGCAAGTGCTTTTTTCTCTCTGTCATGAGAAACACCACAAGCAGTTTGCTTTCAGCTGGCAAGGCTAGCAGTATGCCTTCACTGTGTATCAGGGGTGTATCAGCTCTCCAGCTTTGTGTCATGATTTTTGTCATAGAGAGATCTTGATTGTCTCTCTCTTCCACAAGGTATTATAATGGTTCGTTACATTGGTGACATTCATGCTGATGGGCCCTAATGAGTGAGAAGTAGCAACAGTTCTAGACTTAATTGTAAGACGTTTGCATGTCCGAGGGTGGGAAATAAATACTACAAAAGTTCAGGGACCTTCTACCTCAGTAAGATTTCTGGGGGTTCAGTGGTGTGGGGCATGTCAGGATACCCCTTTTAAGGGGAAGGATGCATATGTCAAGTTCTGATTTGGGCAAGCGCATTCTTCTATGTGTCACATGATAACAATTCCTGTGCCAATTTTTCTCTCTGTATTTACATTTAATATTCATTTTTACTGTGAACCATGATGACATTTGGCCTTCACTTGATGGAATCAGACCTTCACATTTTTAATCGCTGTGTTCCTTTCACATTCATTAGATTTGGGCAAGTAAGTAGTGTTATTTTTCAATGTGATTCTAAACACAAACATGGATATTTACATTGGTGCCTAATATTTAATTATTAAGCATTTCCCCAGGTGATTCAGAATGAACATGGACATTGACACAAATTGACATAAAATACTTACTCAAAAAATCAACTTTACAGTGGATCACAATCAATAATCATCCATGGGTATTGCAGTGTTCTGCATATTTCTATTTGAGAAATACTATAGTGAAGGGGAGTGGTTGAAATTTAAAAAATAGAATCAGATCAAACCCAACTTAAAGCCTAGTTATTTTATTAGCTATGGGTACTTGAGAAATGGGACAGTGCATATATAACATTTAACACAGTGACTGGGACATGGTTAGCAATAAATACCAATGGTTATTATTAATAAATAATAATTCAATCCTTATGACTTTGAAGATTTTTTCTAATCCAGTGCCTTTCTCTGCCAACTTTCTACTCTGGCAGACCTATTCTGTCTGTAATATCGTTCAATCATGAACATGAAAAAAACTCCTTCTGTATTCAAAACAGCAAGAGATGAGAAACTCTAAGAATCTTTGTATACATTCAGCCAGTTGTTTTCAAACTTAGACACATATTAGTGTTACCCAGAGCATACAACTTCAAATACTTAGGTCCTGTCACCAGAGATCTTGTTCTGATTGGCCTGAAGTGAGGTCCTTATATGTTGTAGTTTTAAAATGCAGTAGGCTCAGGAAGGCATTATGTTTAGTTCTTTTTCCTTATTATATTTTTAGGTGTTAGTAATATTTAGAATTTTAAAGAAAGTATTTAGACACAGATGTTCAGAAATGTTAAAATTTTCCTGTAGGGCCGTTAGTAATCATGGAAGCAATAGGCAACTGCAGACTGGTGGAGTATCTTAGGCAAATTATATTTTATCAGTGTGGAGGGCATATCAGAGATAAGTGTTGGGCTCCTTTCCAGCAGCCTCCTTTGGCAAGTAGGCACCAGTGGTGCTGATAAGGATGTTCAGCAATTACCAACTGAGTTCTAGTCCCCAAACTTTCATGCACAATGCAAAATAAGATAAAATGATTTTGTTTTAACTCCCCAGTAATTTCAAGTACATTGAGAACATGATTGAGTTTGCTGAGTTGTTTTCTTTCTCTTTCTACCCTTCTTCTGCTATGCTACCAAATTTAATATGGCTGTTACTAATAAATAATTTAATGCTGTTTTATTTCATATTGATTTTTTGGAAAACCCCAAAATACTTGGAATATTTCAGTAATATTAATATATCATACCTAAAAATTAATAGTTCACATTTAAGTTTCATAGGTGAGCTACATGCTGAGCTATCATAGGAAGGAGATTTTACGTGAGGGTCTATAAGCATAACTACTATGATAAAGTTGAAATAAAAACCTCCACTTCTAGAATTTGAGAGCAACAGAAATATCATTAAAATTACTACTTATATCACACTATGTATTTATATAGATTTAAATGCTGGAATTTAAGTTCACTGAAGGGAATCTAATGAGAATTGAGTTCAGGTGAATGCAACATAAACTATTTTCAGCGTGTAATATCTAATCATTCTCTTTCTTACAAAAGACATTCTTTTTGAATAGACTATATGCAGATTTGGATGAGAGGCTACACATTGGACCTGGTATCATTTAGAAAATTTGGACTCTTCTCTAGTGAATCCATTCTTCTAGTGTGAAAAGATGGACATTGAGATGATTGAATAGAATTAATTAATTAGTTTAAACTATGAGAAAAAAATCACTTAGGGATAATTAGATTTACCCGACCTAGTCTATCAAATTGAATATTGTTTTCATTTCCAACACATGGATGTGGTCCAGTGTTAGGAACCTGCAGGTATTCATTCTGACAGAGCCAGGTACCTTCTGCCTCATTTTTATAAGACTAAATAATACATAAAACATAACTGTACTCTTTCAGGAGCAGCACATTGATAAAGCTTTATCCAGAACAAGAGTGAGAACGTGGAGGGTAGCATCTCAGTCAAGGACACGTTAAGTCAGCATTCTCTGGAGACATTGTTTTCTTTTCATATTTTAAATATATGAAATATTCAGTTTACCAAAAGTCTTGTGCTCCAGTTTTGCATTTTTTGAAACCCGTAGTAAAATGCATTACATAAAAAGCATGTAATTTTCCTTTATGGACGACAATGTATTCAATTAAATCAGCAAGGGGATAAAACATTACAAGCTGTTCTGACCACTGAATGGCAGGTCCAACAATTTTTCTCAAAATTTGCTGAGAAGGAAACATGGAAGCCTGTGGAACAGTTGCGTTCCCAATTGTAGCTATGTTGGTTACTCAGCAAACATAGAGAAAGAAAAATAGAGACTCAGAAATAATTTTCCTCCCAGTCATATCTTTGTGCAGCACAAGTATGGAGGATATAGAAGTTCAAGGAAAACTTCTTGCTCTCAAGTGCTCCAGAGATAAGCCTTCTCACTTGGAAATGCATTGGGCATTTATGGGTATAAATATTTCAATTCAGTAAACATTTGTTGGCTTCTTACATAGTTCCAGGAATTATACTAGGTATATTTTGTATTAATTGCCATATATTCATATATGTTTTATAGATAGTACTGATCAGAATATTCCAAAATACCAGGTTAGTATATGTGTAAGTCAAAAATAACTAATTGTTTACTTAATGGTATGAATACTTGTGTTCAAGTCATAATACAGAATGAAGAGAACCTAAGCATTTACCTAAATGGATAAAATCAGAGACTCAACACATACACACACACGCACACACACACGCATGCACACACACACACGCGTGCAAGCGTGCATAACCTAAGCATTTACCTAAATGGATAAAATCAGAGACTCAACACATACACACACACACACACACACACGCATGCACACACACACACACGTGCAAGCGTGCACACACACACACACAAATTGTCCCTGTGAAAATAAAATGAAAATACAAAAAGATTTGTTAGGAAATCTATTGTATTTTTAGGTTTCTGTTAGAACTGACTCTGGTTAACCCCTCTGCCGGCTTTCCATTATATCTAAAGTACTTTCACACTATGTGCTTATGGACCCTGGTTTATTTCCATGCCTGTTTTATGTGGTGGGTGAGTTTTCATTAGACTCCTCCTTAATATATCATGTTGTGGCTGAGAGTCAGCATTTTAGCAGTAGAAATATCACTAAGTGAAATTCCCTGCTGTTGAGACAACTGGTAGCTGGTTGCTAAATATTTTTTTCACTATAAATTCTTCTGGAGAATTAGTATAAAAAGAAGTCTTTGCTATAAACAAAGTTCTTAAATAGCAGGTTTGTAACAAAATAATAAGCAACAGTCACTTGTAAAAATCAGGCAGCCCATTTCTCTCACAAGCATGTGCCTTTTGAGTCCTCAGTTTCCTCATTTGTAAAGCGAGGTGTTTGGAGAAGACACCTCCAAAGTCTCCTCCAGCTTGGTCATCATAAATCATAATATTTGAATGCCATTACTGCCTAATAGCCGGGGTTCAGGATTGGGTGGGTAAATTCTGACCATCTGAAGCCCCATCCCTCTGTCCTAAGATCCTGTCTTCCGCATAAAGATAACAGCTGCGCTGTTATTCTGGAAAGACTATTACTTTAAAAAGAGTTAGGCTACACAGTTACATCTGCTGTGTAATTTTCTCACTTGTCAATTAGCAACATTGATGACAGATTTAGTCAAATTACAGCTGTTTTTTTTTCAAGGACAAAGATGATGTGATGCACTTGTAATATTTAGAAGTAATGAGTGATGTACAGTTAATGAACCAAGGAGTCTTTCTCGCTTTAGACATTATAAAATGCAGAGCCACATCCTGCTTTTGATCTGTTTGTTCTTTGTGATCTAACCCTTCAGGTGTGAGCTATTTTTATATGTGCTATCCATCTAAGATTCTCTCTAAGACTACCAAAAGAGTGTAGGGCAGGTGGATGTCTTTGGAAACGTCTTTGTCTTTCTTTAGCCCCCAATTCAACTCTGTATTGTTTATACAGTTTACTGTTCCTTTTGCTCCCACTGACTTTATTTTTGGCATTGATTAAGCACAGATATACTTGGATCAGTTTAATTCAGTTCAACTAGACTCAATTGAATTCAGTTTATAAGTATTCGCTGAATGCTGGGAGGATGAGAGACTTATACCAGAAATTTGAGTCTGTGGTTCTAAGGGATTGAATAGTTGGATTGCATAGCATTTATTGTTTCATAAAAGGAAGTACATTGGTTCATCATGGGAGGTAAAGTTCATGGTTAAGAGGCCGAGGAAAGAGAAATATTGGCTGCTTTTAAATTATGCTATAAAAGGATGTCAAAACTGTGAAAAACAATCTGTATTATGTGACAATTATGTGATTTCATCCAATTTCAATTACAGAAAATAATGTGATAGACATTATTGCTTCTTGAACAGTTATAATCCCAGTAGCAAGAAAAATACCTGGCACAAAGGAAGTGCCTAATAAATATTTGTTGAAGGAGTAAATAAATTACTGGATCTGTGTGCTTCCATCTGGTTTAATTTTCTTCTTCCAGGCCATTGTTTTTTCAATGCGGATCTTAGTTATAACATCTTACTTTAAAAAAAACTATAAATATCTTTTTCCTCTCACTTTTTTTTCCTCTTTTTCTTTTTTTTCTTTTCTTTTTTTTTTCTTTTTTTTTCTTCTTTTTTTTTTCTCTCACTTTTGAATGATTGGTAAGCATCATATAAAATTTATTTTAATATTTTTATCTTAGCAAGTTGAAAATACTACAGTATTTTGACATTAATTTTTATTGATGAATATATTTGTTTCTCTAACTGTAATTCCTTCATAGGTAATCTTTCTTTTCTGGTTGCCTTTTTTAAAAATCTCTTTTCTTATGTCAGTATGATTTGTCTAGGTTTGGATTTATTTTTATTTGGGATTCATATATTTGAGTATTCACATTGTTTTATTAACTCTAGACAAATTTTTATCCTTTGCCCTATCTCTTGCAAATTGTTATCGTGGGAACTTTGGATGTTTCTATCCCATTGGCCATGCCTGTAACTATCTCTTTCACATGTTCTATTTCTTTATATTACTGTTTTGACTTTTGAGAATTTTTGTTGTTGTTGTTAACCTTCTGGTTTATTAATTCTCAGTTTTGTCTGATCTGAAACGATCCCATTATTTTAGATTTTATTTTTCATGATTGTTTTTTAGTTTTTAAAGTTTTAGTGTTTTATCAAATAGTTATTTTTCATGTCTCTTTGTAATTTCTTATACTTTTGAAGCTTTCTTTTTAAAGACTTAAAATATTCTTACACTACAGTCTCTATCAAATTGCTCTATCAACTAGTGTTCTTGTAATGACTGCTGTCTCTTGCTTCTGATGAATTACTTCCTTGTATATTCTGTAATTTTCACATATATACTAATATTTCTTGGGACTTGAATCTCAGTAATTCTGTGACACTTAATAGAGTTGTGGTTTTCTATAATTGCTTTATATTTGTTTCTTTTAGGAATGCAGAAATTTTATCTTGGGGCTTTCTCGATTATACTAATAATGCAACTTTGAAGTGTTGATTCACATTTGATTCAAATTTGATTCAAATTTTTTATTTTCTGCTACATTTAAATCTTAGAGAGAAGCTTCCTTGTCACCTCCTTGTGCTGCTAAGTTAATTTTCTTCCAGTTCACTCTTTAATGATGGTTTATAGAGGGCATTTCAGAATGCTTAGATTTTAGTCCTGACTCTGTTGTTTACTTTGTGATCTTAATTCACACGGAGCCTTAATTTCCTTTTTAGAAATGTGAGAAAACAATCTACTGTATCTATTGCTGGAAGAATACTCTTCCTTGGGCGTATAGCAATCCTACTTGTCTTTCCAGTGTGCCTATAAGACTCTAACCGCTCTTCCACAGGTCATTTTTCAAGATTGTTTATGTACCTGGTGAATTTCAGAGGTGAGAGAATTACTCATCTCCTGGCCAAAGAGATGCTTTCTTACTGCTTGCTATAAGTTTTGTCGACCCCCCAAGCTAAGTGTTTTTACTCAGCTATGACAGATCCCCACTGCATGTGTAGAATCCATTTGGGCCATTTCCCATCACTCCCATGGGATTAAGAAGAAAAGGAAAGCAACACAAATGTTGATGTTCATGAGTAATGCATTCCTTGCTCTGTGACCCAGGAGTCTGTTGTTTTATGCCTATCTATGAGTAATAACACGTTAACTTATTAGTTTGTAACTGGGTAAAATCAAGTCCTGGACCTAACACCTACCTTGCAGCAATATTGTAAAGGCCAGTGTACTTGTGTATATGAAAGTAATTTCAAAACTGTAAAATCCTATGCAATGATAAAAATTATTACTCTAAAATAATAATAATATCTAAGGAAGAGTAAAGCTACTTAGAGAAAATCAGCCATGAAACTCTTTTGAATGGAAGTATCCAAGACCACTTATGAAATATTTTTGACAAACATATACACGCACACATGAACACAACAAACAAAAAAGCCCTGAACTTATATCTGATCAAATTTCTAGATCTTGCTACCAATTTAAGGAGATATAGGGAAAGGGAACACATCAAGCAATACCACTGGAATGCAATCAGTAAAATCTAAACTATAGAAAACTTCTCTGGACAATTGACTCAATTTTTTAAATAAATTGTAGAAAAAAGAGAAATATATAAATCACATGAAATTTAAGAAATGTAGCAACTAATTACAATATATAGACTTTATTTTTATAGTTATTTGAACTGCTCTAAAAAAAATTATAAGATAGTCCAGCAAATTGAACCTATAGTAGATATTTGATAATTGAAGAGGAAGTGCTTAAAATTTTAGTGTGATTATGATATTGTAATTAATTTCCTCTTACACATATATTTTGAAATATCTGTGGATGAAACAACATCTTGGAATCAAAATAATCTGGAAGTGGGGATAAATGGATGTGTATGTACATGGGACTAGACTGGCCAGGATTTTGTTGCAGCTGATGATGAGTACATGGAGGTTCATTATACTATTCACTGTACTTTCTCATATATAAAATATTTTCAATAGTAAAAATTTAAAAATACTACTTTTGTTACTTCATTGAAAAATATTCTCTTCACATTCTATCATTAAATTGCTGATTTTAAAATTAGATGTATTGGAATATATAGGCTTTACTAATCTGATGACTTGTTCAATAAGACTGAATGTTAATATTATTAACAGACACAACAATGACAATATCAAAAGCCAAATAATTAATGAATCACAAAAATCAAACTTACCAACTAACCAGAATACCTAGACAGAAGAATAAAAATTAGAATGCAGAGCAATTAGATAAGAAAATTAAATAAAAACATACAAACTGGAAAAGAAGAAGTAAAATCACCTCTGTTCATGTATGACATAATCTTATATGTAAGAAACCCTAGAAAGTCAACAATAACTGCTAAAACTAATAAATTCAGCAAAGTTGCAGGAAGCAAAATCAATACACAACCATCAGTTGTTTCTATGCACTAACAAAGAATTATCCAAAAAATAGTAAGAACTTAATTCCATTTATAGTAGCATCAAGAAGGTGGTAGAAGACTTGTACACTGAATACAACAAAACATTTCTGAAAGAAATTAAGATGACACAAAACAAATGGAAAGACATCTCACGTTCATGGATGGGAAGACTTAATATTGTTAATATGTCCATACCACCCAAAGCCATCTATAGATCTGATGCAATAACTATCAAATTCTCAATGGTATATTTTTCTATTTCTGCAAAAATTATCCTAAAATACATATGGAATCTCAAGGGACCCTGAATAGCCAAACATTTTTAAAAAAGAAAAAAATTGGAAGACTCACACTTCCTGATTTTGAAACATAGTATAAAGTTACAGTAATCAAAACAGTGTAGTTTTGATTACAAATAGACATATCCATAGACCAATCCACAGACCAACGGAATAGAATAGAGAGCTCAGAAATAAACCCTAGAATATATAGTCAAATGATCTATAATAAGGGTGCTGAAACCACTCGATGGGGAAAGAATTGTCTCTTCAACTAATAGTGTTTGTAAATGTGGATATCTACATGTAAAAGAATGCCATTAGAACCTTATCTTACATACAAATATTAACTCAAAATGGATGAAAGATCTAAATGTAAGACTTAAAACTACAAAACTCCTAGAGAAAACATAGAGGAATAGCTTTATGACATTGTACTTGGAAATGAATTCTTGGAAATGACACCAAAAGCAAAGGCAACGAAAGCAAAAACATACAATGGGACTACATCAAACTTGAAAACTTTTGTGCACCAAAAGACAGAATCAACAGGGTGGAAAGGCAACCTATGGAATGGGAGAAAATATTTGGAAATCATATATCTGATAAGGGGTTAATATCAAGAATATAAAAAGAAACCTACAACTCAGTAACAACATCAACAACAACAAAAAGTCAAATAACCTGATTAAAGAATGAGCAAAGGCCTTGAATAGATATTCTCCAAAGAAGGTATACAGCTGTCTAACAAGCATGTGAAAAGATGCTCAGCATTAACAATCATGAGAGAATACCAATCAAAACCACAATGAGATATCACCTCACACCCATTAGGATGGCTATTATCAAAGTAACAAATGTTGGTGAGGATGTGGAGAAACTGGAACCCTTGCACTCTGTTGATGGGATTGGAAAAAGATGCAACTGCTATGAAAAGCAGTATAGAGGTTCCTCAAAAAATTAAAACTAGAACTACCATATGAGCCAGCAATCCCACTTCCAGATATAAAGAATTGAAAGCAGGGTCTTGAAGAGATATTTGCATACCAGTATTTATAGCAGCACTATTTACAATAGCCAGGAGGTGAAAGCAAAAAATGTCCAACTGATGAGTGGATAACAATGTAATATACAAATACAATGGAATATTATTCAGCCTTAAAAAGAAAGGAAACCCTGTCACATACTACAACATGGATATACCTAGAGGAAACCATGCTAAGTGAATTAAGTCATTCAAAAAAGACACACTGTATAATTTCACTTATATGAGATATCTAAAATAGTCACATTCAAAGAGACAGAAAGTAGAATGGTGGTTGCCAGGCCCTGGGAGGAGAGGGAAAAGGGGAGTTGTTATTTAACAGATACAGAGTTTCAGATCTGCTAGATGAAAAAGTCCTGGAGATCTATTTCACAACAATGTGAATATATTTTACTATACTATACACTTAAAAATGGTTAAGATGCCAAATTTAATTTTTTTTTTTTTTACCACACACAACTTTTTTTTTTTGAGGAGTCCACTTATAAAATGTAGACATTTCTGATGAGGGTAACTGATCAGGATGAAAATGTATTATTAAAATAGGAAAAAATAAGTTAATATGCAGGAGGTTCTTCATATAATTTCTGTTTATAAAATATAAATACTATGTCATTTTGTATTCATTAGATGTCAAATGTGTGAAGTTAGTAGAAGCAGGTGTGTATGATTTAGCAAAGAGAAACTTTTTGGGTCAACATGAAACTTGTAAATTCAAACATATTAAAAAGGAAGACATTATTAAGTTATGACATTCTGATCACAAGAAGTGGTGAGCCAAGAATACAGCCCGAAGTCTACAAACTAGAGCCAATATATAGACTGTACATCATATATGCAAGCTCCATTCTTGGTTATTTCTGTTAACAAGCCCTGAATTTATGCCAATAATATCACAATGAACTAATTTTTATGCAATTAATAGAATGGCAAGCTTTCGGAGGGCCGTGTATGTGGATATTCCTATTCAAAGAGTTTCAAATGGGATTTAGAAGTTTACAGAGAGGAAAATGACTGAGAAGATATATGGGAAAATTTGGGTTATGGATAAAAAGTAATATAGTCAAACATTGGTTGGCCTGGCAATACCGGTGTTTCATTAACAGGGTTTCTATCTCAGAAGTGTATTTGAAATATAACAGACACATAAATACATATATAAATCTCTTATAGAATTGAACATTACAATTAATATAAATTTTTCTTATGACTAGTCAGTATCATAGTATATATACTATCATAAGTGTTCAATCTATTATTTTCTCTTGGATTTTAGGTATATGTTCCCATATTTTCATGTGTCTACTAAGTTTTTCTTGAATTGTGTGTAAGAACTATAGAGTTGCTAGGTGATATCATCTATAGCAGGGTTCCCCAGACCCTGGGCCATGGACCAGTACCTGTCCCTGGCCTGTTAGGAACTGGCCACACAGCAGGAGGTGAGTTGTGGACAAGCAAGCGAGCAAAGCTTCGTCTGCCACTCCCCATCGCTGCCCATTGCTCGCATTACCACCTGAACCATCCCGCCACCCAGTCCGTGGAAAAATTGTATTCCGTGAAATTGGTCCCTGGTGCCAAAAAGGTTGGGGACCACTGATCTATAGGGTAGGTTCCCCTTCCATCTGCTGGAGATAGAGTTGAGGTCAATCACCTTAAACCAATCAAGAAAAGACTGAGTAGAACTTGGATAATGACCTTGCTGAGGCCCCCTTTACCTCTGGTTCACCTGGGTCTCCAGAGTTCTAATTAAGAGGCTTGTGTAGTTTCCATGGCTCCTCTTTCTGACAGGTTTTACACCCTGGTATTTGTTTCTTAAGACTATTGAGTGTGGTAAATTGCTTTTTGGAGGCATTCTTCTTAGGTGTTTGGCTCTGCCCCTTCTTTGCCCAGGCCCAGAATTCAGCAAATATCTTGAGAGAAAACTTGGCCATTTTGGTTGTCTCTCCCCACAGTGGCATACCTCTGCAGGTGCAAAACCTGGGATCTCAGTCTGCTGTTTGGCTCCTATTGGCAAACACTCTTGCTCTACAAGTCAAAACTGCCCCATAAATCAGCTCATTTTTTCAAAGTTCTCCCCACTCTGAAATCTTATCCTCTCCAAGTATGGTTGTCTCAGCAGCACTCTGCTGTTTTCTAAAAGATGATTTGTGTTTGTTAATCTGATTTCTACTACACTCCCCCTGCCTCCGCAGTTGGGAGTGTGGCCTCCTGCTTACTCCATCCCCCAGGGAAGTGGAAGGCCTTGCTCTCTGAGTTCTTCCACATATGTAGTTTTGGTTGGATATATCTCGGAGTGCATTTCTTTTCTCTCAGTAATCAACAGGTGCCATTTTGGAATCTCCTAACTTCCAGTGAAACAGATATGAAGTTGATACCATCTGATTATTTAGCCATTGAAAGTAATACTATCATTTAGTCTGGAAGCGTCTAAGATTTTCTTTTTATCTTAGATATCAGGGGCTTTCCCAGAACGTGCCCAAATATTCAAACTTATTTCCATCAATTATTCTTAGCTATTCTACTATTTATCCCTGCTACATTCCTTGTCACAATGTGAAGGGATCTATTAGGAATGGTATCAATTTCTTAAGCTTTTGTTGCACTTTCCTTGTCTTTTACTCTGTGGGACAGCAGTTGATTATGGACTAATTTTATGATTTCTATACAGATACTATGTTACTGATGCTTGTGAAGAACGTTTCCCTTCATATGACTTTTGGAGTCAGGGTCAGTAGGAACAGCCTTTGGATAAATCATGTAACAATACCCATTAGGATACAACAGGGGTACACTTCAGTTTCTTTCTTTTAAATCTTGTACATTACAATTTGATAACATGTTTCTGTAACATGTATGTAACATTCCCCCTACAATTGAAATAGAGAATAAAAAAGAAAGGATTCTCTTGCATGTGGATGACACAGCTTTATTTCATGAACTAATAGGCAAGAATAATAACTAATATTTTTTGTCTTAGTAGGCAATTTGATTTTTTATCTATCAACTGTCTGGAAGTGAAATCTGTGTATCTCCTCTCCAATAAATCACTGAGTCTTGGCAGTTTTACCTTCTGTCTCTTTAATCCATCTCACCTGTCCAGTTCCACTGTCACTAGTCTAATCTAGACCATCATCAGTTCTTTCCCGACTTCTGAGCTAGGGCTACAAAAATTCAAATCAGATCATATTGTCCTGCTACTTAACATATTTCAGTGGCTTCTATTGGTCTTCGGATGAAATCCAAACTCCTTCTCATGCCTTACAAGGCTCTGTATGAACTGGTTCCAGCCTCTGTCTGCAATTTCAACTCTTATTCTGACTCGTATTTACTATCTGGTTCCAGTTTTGACATAACTTCTCCCATGAAACTGTCTCTGCCCTCCTTAACTAGCTTAGCATTTTCTGCCATATATCCCATAATACCATATATCTCACAATAAATATTACGATAAAATACCAATCTCATTGTATTATAGAAAAGCTTGTTTGATGTCTGTATCAGTTCCCAGACTACAAGTTCAAGATAAAGGGACAGTTTCTCTCTTTTATATGCTATATTGTACAGTGTGCAGAATAAAGAAAATCTAAATCAAGAAGTTCTCATGGAATTAATTAATTAATTAATGAGTGAGTGAAAAAAAATATATGTTACCTATTTATCCAGATTTTCTAAAATTGGTTCCAAGGTTAACCAGATAATCAGAGGACAGGTATTTGGATTACAATGTTTTGACTCTACATCAATTTGCTTTTTGTGAAATCTACTTAAATATTGTGCTACTTCCTTTCATGTTGTACCGTTTCCTGGGAGGATGGTGTCCACCGCATAGTCATGAGGTGTTCGACAACAATTCTCTCTGGCTTTGGTAGTAATCACAGTCATGTGATTCCTAAGCAGTTGGTTTGATTTTACCAGATGTTGAGAATCATGTAAGTGATCTACTTTGCCTCTTTCTGTTGGCTCCTGGAAAGCTCAAATTCAAGTAGCTAGTCTGTCTTTCAAAGGTTACAGGGTTTAAAGGAATACATTTTTTATATTAACTCAAACCCATGTTTCATTTTAATTTCTCAGTTGCTACTATTTCACTGTAAATGTATCTCATTGTGCTATATTATGGGTATTTCTGGAAACCACCTTGTATCCCTCAAATCATGGGAACTTGGATTCGGGTGGGTGGGGAGGTGAGTGAGTGGGGGTCCAAAAGAGGTGAATAGGGACTAAAATATGTAGAAGTAAGTAGCTGTGGTAAAAAGTGTAGACTTCAGGTAAGGTGAAAATAAATAAATTAAAATATTAAGTAGTTACTTTATTCACAGACTTGTGATAGCAATAGCCTGTTAAAGAACATTAGTATGGAGTAAAAAAAGAAAAAAAAAAGATTAGAAATATGAATAAAATACTTTTATTTTAAGTAATCTTCAGGAATCCATTGTATAACTAATTGGAGAGTTAAGTGACCAGTTACCCCCATCATTTCTTTGAGTACAAAGACAAATACAAGGAGGGCTCTGAGCTCATGGAGCTCATAGACTGGAAATGAAATAATCTTGTAATGAAATATTATGGCACCAAAAGGCCTATTTGAATTAGACTTTTTGGAATAAATAATCTCAAAATAATACATATGTCCTAAGTAACCAAAAAATAAAGGTTAAAAAGTTGGACAAATTCAGGTAGAACTCTTTAAGTGCAAGAAATGGTGATTTCCTCTAATTTAGGGCAAAGAAAATCTGCTGCACAACTAGTACACAGGCACAGGAGTTTAATTTTATCATTCTACTGATTCAAGCCAAACCTACTCATGAATACAACTTTGTATAATTTTCTCACCGGGATCATTTCCTGGTGTTTTATTTGCGAACATGAAATCTTTGTGAAAGTAAGCTTTCACCAACCGAATGAGGCTTACATCAAGTCCTAAACCTAGAGCAAACAAGTAGACTGTTCTCAGAACATTTTCTTTGGATTTGTAATCAAGCAGATCTACATCGAAACAGCCAAGTACCGCTGCTTGAAAACAGAAAACTCTTATTTAAAAATAAAAAGGCACTTTTTCTTTCTCCAAGTTAAATATGTTCTACTTTTCTGACAGAATTCTTTCTCAATTTACCCTAAGAAAGATTAACCACATTTCAAAATTATTTGCAGTTAATTTTTGGGAAATTCAAGTGTTTTACTATTTCATAGTCTAAAAGCTTGTGTAGTATTTGTATGTTTAAAACTTTTTTCTTTTCCATCTCATAGGATGCCAAGGGTGGCTGAAAAGAAATTGTCTTAAATGGTGGCTTTTAATAACTCTTAATAAATAGAACTCCTTTTTTACTGATTGTACAAAGTGTTAAAAATCTCATAATGTGCAAAATACTGTAAATGTAAATAGCAGTGTTCTGAACATACATTTAAATATAGACTTGACTTTCAGAATGTGGCTTATTTTATATTGTCCATTGTTGTTCTGGAAATGACTGAAATATAAAGCCATGCATAGCTGTGGTGTGTCTGTTTTGCAATACTGTATTCAGAAAGATTTTTAAGTGCTGGACCATTGAGCTCTATGAGGTTTTTTTTTTTTTTAAACATCTTTATTGGAGTATAATTGCTTTACAATGGTGTGTTAGTTTCTGCTTTATAACAAAGTGAATCATCTATACATATATCTCCTCCCTCTTGCATCTCCCTCCCACCCACCCTATCCCACCCCTCTATGTGGTCACAAAGCACTGAGCTGATCTCCCTGTGCTATGCGACTGCTTCCCACTAGCTAGCTATTTTACATTTGGTAGTATGTATTAGTCCCTGCCACTCTCTCACTTGGTCCCAGCTTACCCTTCCCCATCTCCATGTCCTCAAGTCCATTCTCTACATCTGCATCATTATTCCTGTCCGACCCCTAGGTTCTTCATAACCATTTTTTTTTTTTTTAGATTCCATATATATGTGTTGGCATACGGTATTTGTTTTTCTCTTTCTGACTTACTTCACTCTGTATGACAGTCTCTAGGTCCAGCCACCTCACTACAGATAACTCAATTTCATTTCTTTTTATGGCTGAATAATATTCCATTGTGTATATGTGCCACATCTTCTTTACCCATTCATCTGTTGATGGACATTTAGGTTGCTTCCATGTCCTGGATATTGTAAATGGAGCTGCAATGAACATTGTGGTACTCATGGAACATTCTCCAGGGTATATCATATCTTGGGTCACAAATCAAGTCTTGGTAAATTTAAGAAAATTGAAATTGTATCAAGTATCTTTTCTGACCATAACGCTATGAGACTAGATATCAATTACAGGAGAAAATATGTAAAAAAATACAAGTACATGGAGGCTAAACAATATACTACTTAATAACCAAGAAATCAATGAAGAAATCAAAGAGAAAATCAAAAAATACCTAGAAACAAATGACAATGAAAACACAACTACCCAAAACCAATGGGAAGTTTATAGCAATACAATCCTACCTCAAGAAACAAGAAAATCTCACATAAACAACCTAACTTTACACCTAAAGCAATTAGAGAAAGAAGCAAAAGAAATTTAGCAAAAGAAATCATAAAGATCAGATCAGAAATAAATGAAAAAGAAATGAAGGAAACAGTAGCAAAGATCAGTAAAACTAAACGCTGGTTCTTTGAGAAGATAAACAAAATTGATAAACCATTAGTCAGACTCATCAAGAAAAAAAGGAAGAAGACTCAAATCAATAGAATTAGAAATGAAAAGGAGAAGTAACAACTGACACTGCAGAAATACGAAAAATCATGAGAGATTATTACAACCAACTCTATGCCAATAAAATGGACAACCTGGAAGAAATGGACAACTTCTCAGAAAAGTACAACCTTCCGAGATGGAACCAGGAAGAAACAGAAAATATAAACGGACCAATCACAAGCACTGAAATTGAGACTGTGATTAAAAATCTTCCAACAAACAAAAGCCCAAGAACAGATGACTTCACAGGTGAATTCTGTGAAACATTTAGAGAAGAGCTAACACCTATCTTTCTCTATGAGTTTTTGACTGGGGAATCAGGTGAACCAAGGCACTGAATCTTCCTAAAGGAAAATATCTGGAAACGTAAAGGGATATCATGAAGTAAATTTTGTAGGATCCAAGGATATGCATCAGACATTTCCAGCACATCCTATTTCAATTTATTTTTGGCTTATGTAGACCAATCTTAACCTAGAGATGAAACATGGAAAAGGAACATGGAAAATGGTTAATTTGATTTAAGATATAAAATAGGAATTAGGACGCAGAATAAGAATTATGGCATAGCCAAGGACGTTTACACAAGCACACATCATTAATCAAACATGGAGGGGAGTTGCATATTCAATAAGAAGCAGCAGCTCTTCTGGTAGTTAGGAGGTCATGAGAGCCTCAGTTTGAACTTTCTTGACTGGTCTTTTTTTTAACATCTTTATTGGGGTACAATTGCTTTACAATGGTGTGTTACTTTCTGCTCTATAACAAAGTGAATCAGTTATATATATACATATGTTCCCATATGTCCTCCCTCTTGCATCTCCCTCCCTCCCACTCTCCCTATCCCACCCCTCCAGGCTGTCACAAAGCACCGAGCTAATATTCCTGTGCCATGCGGCTGCTTCCTACTAGCTATCTACCTTACTACGTTTGTTAGTGTGTGTATGTCTATGACTCTCTCTCGCCCTGTCAAAGCTCACCCTTCCCCCTCCCCATATTCTCAAGTCCGTTCTCCAGTATGTCTGCATCTCTATTCCCGTCTTGACTGGTCTTTAACATTAAACTTAACACCTCCAACTGCCTGAAGGACTCAATCTTTATATCTTGGGTTGAGCCAAAAATCTCAACCTGCTTTAGAAGCAGGTAATGAAAATATTGTAAAATTTTTGAAAATTAGTTTGACAGGTAGATTTTATGTTGTGTAAACTACAAATGCCCTAAGTAAAAAATATATAGAGACTTGATTCTACTGATAAACAACTTTAAGTGGCATCCATTCAAGATCTAAAGCACTATAATATTTTATATATGAATTTTTGCATTTGAAGGTACTGTGTTTTTGAATTAATTATCCAAAGACATTTAGTTCTAAAGACAGCAATGAATGAAAATATCATGAGATTAAAATTTGTTCACTGAAAACTGTATTTTGTTTTGACTAACAGAAGATGAGACCTGAAGATGCTGTCGTATGTGTTTTGTTCTGCTGCAACCATGCTCTGGCAAAACAAAATATAATAATGGGCTTGAGGCTTTATTCCATGTCCATGTTCAGCACATTCAGAATAATGTGAACAAACTTAATTATTTCTGTAGCAAGTCTGAATATCTTCTGATATAAAAATGCCATTTAAATAAGTATGTCTTAATTTGGAATAATATTTTATGGTGTTCATGTGAGCTAGCATCTTTATGGCAATAACTTGTCATATCTAACCAAACTCACTTTCTAGAAATACTTTTTTCCCCACATCAAAGATTGAAGGAAAGCGATTCCTGTTTTAGAAAATGTGTTCCGACTTTGTGATGATTCTCTTTCAGTGTTCTGAACATAGATTCTGGGATACATATGGGCATTTATAGTCTCTTCTGGGCATGAGTGGGGTGCTTTGCCTAGATATATTACATTCGTTTCCATTTCTCACTTGAATTCCCTGATTAGATTGGGAGGTGACTCTTCATAATACATCTGTCATGATGAATGTCTCCCAATGGTGCACTTCAATTTAATGCCATGCTTGTGAAGTTTTAGCACATGTCTTTGAATGTGAAGTAGAGTACTATGCTCATTTTTACAAAGTTCCAGCCATAGGATCATTCTAATAGTATGTTAGCGTTCAGCTGAATTTTCCTACAGTACGTGGTCACACTCCACCAAAGAAAGATCATCTTAAGACAAATGGAGGTCCCGGGGATCCAGAGCAGTATTAAATGATTCACAGCTGTGTCGGATTATGTTGTGATGTTTCTAAGTGTTGGACTGAGTCTACATCACATCCAACATACAGTGAAAAAGTGCAAAATTTTGCTAGTTACCCAGATGTTTTGCATGCAACTGAGCAAACCTGTCAACATAGGGTGAAACATCTGGGAGTTTCAAGTATGATTTAACTGACACCATGAAAGAAGACATTGGTATGAATAGCTAATTTTAAATAACTAAATGAAAACAAAGATGTTTTTAACACTAAGTGGTCACAGTCTTTGAGTGGCCTCGTATTTATATGAAACAGGGCAGGGTGGAATGTTTAAGTCACACTGCTATGCAGATGTGCAAGTGGAAAAAGAAAGCAGCTTCTTTATTTTGTCTGTAACCAACCTGGTCTTCCTTCTGAGGCCCCTGCAGTTGGTGTGGGAATGGAGTGGAGTAAGGTGGAGAGTTAGCATTGACCTAAAAGTCTTTCTGGTTTGAACTGTTTCTTTTGGATAAGGTGCGAGCTTCCTGTGCCTCTTTCCTTATGGTTTGCGTGTGTGGCTGGGGGTGTGTGTAGCTAATGGGTCCTCGGCTAACAGGGGAAGGGTTGAAGTCCTCAGTGTGGTGCCTTGCAGCTCCCTCAGGGTCTCTTGTGCCTCTTCCACCTGGCAATGGTTGGTGGAGTTTTTAGTCTGTCTGTCTGTCTCTCTCTCTCTCTCTCCCCCTCCCTCCTTCCATCCCTTCCTCCTTCCTTCCTTCCCTCCTTGTTCAGGTTTCCATGATTCTCCCTGTTTACTCCACTCATCTCGTTTTCCAGCTGTATCTCCCATGCAGATTTCATCTGGAGGTCTGATCTGTAGCCTCCATGTCAGTGCTGCAGAGTCTCCACTGGCTTTCCAGTCAGGTCTGTCAGCTACCCTAGGTTCCAACTATGCCATCAAGGAACCAAGAGGACTTAAGAAAAGTAAACATTGTACCAACTACTGTCCGGAAGTAAAGCAGGTTGGTAGGGGTGAACACACAAAGCAATCCATTCCCAGACTCTCAAATTGCAAATGGGGCCAGGATACTTCTTTCATCTCAATGTTAAATTGTTTAGCTAAAGTTTCTCCCTCTCTCTGTCTTGCAGTTTAGTATTGGAAAACTTGAACACACTCCTGACCTACTCAATCTTTGTCTCCCCTGATTTACCAAAAACTCTCAGTCTGGAACATTGTGAGCTTTTCTTCTAGGTCATGAACTCCCTCCTCCAATCTTATAAATAAGAATAAATCATGTCCAGAGATGTCCTTGCTACACTTTCAGAGACATATGATTCTAAATCATCCAGGATTAGCCATTGCTGTGTTAAAGGCACAAGAATATAACAACGACAACAGCAAAAATTCCTCTTTCCATAGTCCTGTCTTTTTTTTTTTTTTTGGCGGTACGCGGGCCTCTCACTGTTGTGGCCTCTCCCGTTGTGGAGCACAGGCTCCAGACACGCAGACTCAGCGGCCATGGCTCACGAGCCCAGCCGCTCCGCGGCATGTGGGATCTTCCCGGACCGGGGCATGAACCCGTGTCCCCTGCATCGGCAGGTGGACTCTCAACCACTGCATCACCCGGGAAGCCCCCCCTTTTTTTTTTAAATTAATTTTTATTGGAGTATAGCTGCTTTACAGTGTTGTATTAGTTTCTACCGTACAGCAAAGTGAATCAGCTATACATATACGTATATCCCCTCTTTTTTGGAGTTCCTTCCCATTTGGGTCACCACAGAGCATCAGGTAGAGTTCCCTGTGCTGTAGAGTAGGTTCTCATTAGTTATCTATTTTATATGTAATATCAATAGTGTATATGTGTCAATCCCTATCTCCCATTTCCTCCACCCCCTTTTTTCCCCCTTTGTGTCCATACATTTGTTCTCTACATCTGTGCCTCTACTTCTGCTTTGCAAATAAGATAATCTGTACCATTTTTCTAGATTCCACATGTATGCGTTGATATACAGTATTTGTTTTTCTCTTTCTGCCTGACTTCACTCTGTATGATGGTCTGTAGGTTCGAAAGGCTGCTTTCTGGATGCCAAATCCTACTCTTGACTGTCAGAAGCTGTATACTCCCTACCTTTCTCTTTGCCTTCCTCCTGTGTCTGCTTCCCAGTCTGTGTCCTGTATCTTTCTCGCCTCCCCTATGTATTTTTTAGGTGGATGAGACCTCAGACTTATTAGTCCTACACAGAGATGTACTCAAATGGTAAGCTTCACTATTAAAATTATCACTTTCAAATTTTGAAGGAAAATATTATTGAATTTGATGACATTAAAAGTAAGGATTTATTCCAAAAAGCTAGCATGAAAATATTTATAAATAGATGACAGATAGGAAAAAGATGTCTGAGGTGCCTAGGACTAATTAGGATTAGAATATACAAACAGCGCTAGCAAAACAACAATCAAGTCAGCAAACCTTGTAGAAAAATGTCAAAAAATATGAACAACCAAGCTACAGAAGAGGAAACCCCCCAAACTAAGGACGTAAATAAGCAACTGAAAGTTGCATAAATTCACAAGTAATAAGAGAAATATAATATCAATGAGATAGATTTTTACAACAGTTATGTTGGCAAAAATTAAAGTAGAGGCAGGGACATTGAAATTATAGGAACCCTCAGACTCTGATGGTCAAGTTAAGTATTACATGTACCTAGTGACCCAGAAATTCTACCCTTTGAGATATATCCTAAAGAGATTCTCAAACATGTCCAACAGGATATTATTAGTTTTCCATAGTCATAGAACAGATGATCACTACCTTGATGGTTTCAAACAACACACATTTGGCTCACAGTTTATGTGGGTCAGAAGTCTGGGTTTTAGCTGGGCTCTTTGCCTAGGGTCTGACAAGGGTGCAGTTTAGATGTTGTCTGGGGCTGTGGTCTCATCTGAGGCTTGGGGTTCTTCTTCAGGCTCATGTGGTTGGTGGCAGAATTCATTTCCTCACAGCTATAGAACGCATGGTTCTTTGGTTCCTCAAGGCCAGCAAGAGAACTGCTCTTCAGGAAGGATCAAGTTTCTCTTTTAGGGACTTTCATTATTAAGTCAGGCCCACCCTGGAAAATCTACCTTTTGATTAACTCAAAACCAACTGATTTGGAACCATAACTACATATGCAAAATCCCTTCCCTTTTACTAGGTAATGTGATCTAATCACAGGAGTGAAACCCCATCATGTTCTGAGATCCCACCCATATTCAAAGGGAAGATTATACAAGGGTCCTTGAGGGTTATCTTAGAAATCTGTCTTCCACAAGGGATATACTGGAGCATTGTCTGTCCTGGCAAGGTGTTGTAAGCATTCTGAAAGCCTATTGCTGGGGAATGGATAGATAAGAAACGAAAAATGTTTTCCAAAGATAAATATTCTGTTTTTAGAATCAATAGATTTTATGTATTCACAGCATCATGAATAAGTATGAGAAACATAACACTGAGTGAAAAAGGTATGGAGCAGAATGAGATCTATAACATAATGCCATTTATGTATACCAAAAATACATGTACTTTTAAATGATATAGATTTTTACAAGGACATAATAAGGGAAAATGAAAACTACCCCTAAGCATTGTATAGCAGGTAGGTATGGTAAGGAGAATTAGAGGGGAGAAGAGAGTTAGAATATTAATTAATTAAATCAATATATTAAATTCTTGGTAGATATCACTTTTGGCACTCTATTTGGTATGCTTTTGATATACATACCATGTTAAGGTTACAAATGTATACCTTACAAATGTATAATTCATGTTATATTGCATATACAATAATATATATCCAACATAACTTGGGGTTATTTCAGCACTTTAATACTTTGGGAAAATGCCAACCAGAGTTCTTAAAGTGACCATATATAGCCCATAATACATATTGCATTTATAACATTTGTATTGTTTTGTGCTTTCAAAATTATTTTATACTGCTTTTTATTTTTTTCCACTGGTGGATTACACATATCTTTCTACTGATTTAATCTTTAGCACATATAAAATTTTAGGTATATCTTTAGGGTCCTTAAAAATTCAATGTAAATTTATATGCACCATAAATTATGAATGTTCTACTGCTTAAATTCTTCATTCTTAATGCTTTTTGGCTTAAACTGGAACATCAGAAAAGAAGGAAGCTCAGGTACATAGATCTTGTGGTGATTCTATTTAGAGAAGGGACCTTCCCAGGAATAGGGCTATATAGATTTGATCAGAGATCAATAGTGACGAACAGAACTTCAAATTCCCTCTCTAGGAGGTGTCTTAGTCCCCCAAATAGAATTGGATGCCTAAATGATACAGTCTGTCTAACTTGTGTTAATAGATTCACAAAAGAAAAGTTTTAAAATTTCTCCTTCACCTTGGACAAGAATTGAGTCAAGAAGCTTCATAATAGTAAAACATTCAGAAAATTTCAGTGCTTTTTGATGCCATGCCATACAAAATATTATTGGAAAAGAGAAGAATTAATTTTTTTTCCTTCCAGATGAATGTAATTATGGAGAGAGGCTGGTAGATTGTTTACCACAAGGGATAGTTTTCTTTCTGAAGTATATGTATGCTATGCTGGAATGTAGTAAGATTTCTATCAAGGTGTTTGCTATTTTCAGTTAAAATAAGACATTAAAAGTTGCAGTGTTCACTTTACTGATACATTAATATATGTATTAGAAAAGAAACGTTGGTTGTTGGAGCCAGAGGACGGTAGTGTCTACCCTTTTTTTTATTCGTCTTCTCTTCTGCTCATCCATTGAACACAAATATTTGGGCACCTTATGCATTACAGTGTACTAAGAATTATGAAGCCATTCACTAAGAAGCTTACATTCCAGGTAGCCAGTCCAGAGGGCTTCCCATGAACCTATAGCAAGCAAGAGAAGACGGTGTCTTAAAGGATCTGGGAGAAGCCAGAGATGATTGAGGGCTAGAAATAGCCAGGAATGACTTCCCAGAAACCAGAAATCACCAGAACTGGGTTTTGAAAGGCAGGCCCCCCAAAATGAGTCAGCTTAGAAAAATTTCTGTCAAGTTTGCTGCACACTGAGAAGAGGCTTTCCCTAGAGAAGAAGGTTTCCCTAGAGAAGAAGGTGTTTTGTATCCCTGGAGGAGTAATAGTCCTGAAAGGTAGGTGGAACTAGGGCAATGCAGACTGGTGAAAGGAAATTAGAGGAAATGGAAGCCAGGGGAAGGGACAGGGATTTGAACAAGCAACTGTGTTTTAGAATATAGAATTTAAGAACGTTAAGTACGACATTAGGAGGAAGCTACGGAAGTCATCTCTAGCCAGGACCCATTACTGCACTTCTGATGGGAAGAAATTAGAGTACAAAGTAGACAGTGTAGGTAGAATGGCAGGGCCAGATATAAATTTAAAGAAAAAAACAAAAGCAAAGGGGATAAAAGGATAGCCATAATGCCAGCCCAGGGAAATCAAGTTGGTATTGAGATGAATGATATGGAGAAGTAAACTTGGATGTTGGTATTTTAATAGGATAGAGTATTTAGAATATTTCCTCACATACATATGGCTTTAATGTGTTGTGCTATTACTCTCATTCGAACTCAGTATTGTTTTCTTTGCATGGTTTATCATTAAAGCTCATTGCAATTTTTAAATCGCAAAGCTAGTAGTTAAGCACAGCTCACTGTGCTTTTTAATACAAGTTTTCGAGATCAATACAACTTTTGCCTGGTCCACATATTTAAAATGATTTTGTTTTAGTCCATGTCCCTATTGTTTGGCTTTTTAACAATCCTAAACAGATGTTATGAACATGGGGGAACATTCCATGGTATTTAATCCTTCCGGGGTAGTTTCTCTCTCTGTTCACTCGAGATTTAATATAATTTTCTAGACATACTCTCTTTTATTTTTATTAAACCATATGGTAGCAAGCCAGCTGAATCCAAATAATTACACTAGTAAGTTGTATTTGTATGATCCTTTGTATTTTCCCAAGTCATTTCTTATACATTATGTCATCTGAAAGAAAGTAAAATTTTAGATAGATACTGACATTTAGAAAGAATGCTTTATTTACACAGCTGGTTAATTTTTTTATGATAGGGAGGTTTGTTATAGCCAACTATTTTTCCTATGCACCTGGTTCACCTGTTTTTACAGGAATATATTAATTCTCTACTTCTCAGTTTAAGTGACAGCAACATTTTTGAAATGGCAGTTTAATTTGAAAGTAAAAAAAAATGTATAGTTGTTTTCATCTGTTGATCATTTTTGTCCTTTTACTAACTATGGTCGTCATCTTTAACCCTTTAGTGGGAAAAATAGCAAGAAGTCTGGTACCTTCTGTGGCACTCTTATGATTTTTTCACACTTTCTCAGAAAAGCATTCACTGTAAAGAACCCAGCTTCTTTTCAAGTAATATTTTTTTAATGAAAAAAATCTTTATCTGGATTTTGACTATCTGCTGAAAAGTTGTCACTATGACAGTATCCAAGATATGATCCCTAGATGCTTTACACTGTTTTTGAAATTTCTATTTCCATAAGATACATCTGCTTCTCTTTGTGAAACCCAAGGATAATCAGCCTATTCAATTATTGATTTGTTCCTCTTCTGCAGGTAAAATACAGGTATTTTACACAAGTGTATGATGCTATTTCCTTGGGAAACAACAGAGGCATCTTTTAAGATTCTCCTATCACTTCTGCCTCTTAGTTCACCGTTTCATATTGGTGGTAAATTTAAAATCACTATAGGGTCACAGTTCAGTTTCTATTGAGCTGCCTGTTCTTCACCTTAAACTTTATATTAACCACAGATATCCTAGTCATTTACAACCAATAAGGCTAATATATTTTATAATCAGCAATGCAGAGTACATTAAATTTCAAATCAGAATTTCTGGGTTTGAGTCCGAAGTTCCACCACTTACTAACTTCTCTACATTTCAATTTCTTCATTTATAAAATGGGGAAAATAATATTCCTTATGTCATACAGCTGTTGTGAGGAGTAAATGAGTGAATATATAAAATGAGTATATGTCCAGGGAATGCCATATATTCAGTGCTAAATAAAGGTTCCCTATGGTAATCATTTTACTATTCCATAAATTTTACTGTGAAAAAATATTTGCATAATACAAATTTGTGAGACAGATAATATTAACGTTAATGGAAAAACAGGTAATAATCAGGAGGCTAAATAACTTTTCCAAAGTCACATAGGGATCATTTACTCCAGCTCCAAAGCCTATGTGATTTCTGTAATGCATACGAGTATTATACCTTCCTGATAAGCATGTAAATCCCAACTTTTTATTCTTTCCCATGGGCTAAAAAAAAAAAAATTGTGGTCACCCATTCTTTGAAGGCTGATACAAACAAATCCCAATTCACAATAAGATTATGTTCTATGAGCCCATTTCTAAACCTGTGGTTGTTATCATAGAATTAATTTTGCCATAGGAAAAAAATATTAAAGGTGATAGTTGAGTTCCCAGGAGAATACAGAAGTTATCTGATATATAAAACTTCTCATTTAAAAAATAATATTTGGCCATTTCATTTTAGCAGTTTCTGTATTTGGATCAATTAAATATACATTTGTGGGACAGCTCAGAGATGCTAACATACTTTAAAAATATTGGTTTATGAGAAAATGCATTCTAGGGCAAATGATAAGTATGCAGCGTAGAAGATGGAAGAAAATCCAGGCTTCCAACTGTAGCTACGACAACGAAAAGAGTAATTCTGCCTCTGATAGACATTGCCTGATGTTGTACAAGCATGGCCAGATGTAGAGCAAGAGAAGACTGGGAGACCATTTGTAACCCTATGGGATTGCTGAGGCGAATGTGTCGAATTGTGAAGTTTACACATGATTATGAATTGGCTGTTTTTAAGAGGAAATGCCTACCTAATTCTAATTTCACAAATTGTGAAAAGGAAGTACTGGAAATACAGATAAAGCCTTTGCCTGAAGTCCCGGGAATCTTTAACAAATGCCAATGGATGTAGAGTGTTAATAGTTCTCTTTCGGTCATTCATTTATCCATTCCTTTAATAAATGTGACTCCTGCCCTTGAGAAGTAGATAGTCTGGCAGGAAAGATAGTTCAAAGGCAGTGACTTAAAATGCAAGTGCTTTGGGAGGGGGCGCAGGTGACATGATGTCGGGAGGTATGTCAGGAGCAATAAGCCTGTCTGGGTTTGAGGCTGGTGGGGCAGAGATAGCACAGGTCTTAATGGGGAAGATGACTTGAGCATAATGCTCAGGATCATAGGCTCTGCCAGTTACTGCCTTTCTGATTTGGGCTGTTCCTTAACGTCACTGTTTTTTTTTCACATTTCTCATTATAAAATAGAGATAACAATAATAAATAGAGCTGTTATGAGAATGAAACAAGTAAATATTTGTAATATGCTTTAGAATAGGCTATACACCTAGAAATTACTCAGAGTACTTTAAGGACAATTATTTTCTGCCTCAGCTGAGAACTGAACAGAAAGAAAAAATGTTTTCCAGGCAGAAGAAATAGGGAAGAGCAGAGAAAGGGATGACACATTTCAGGAACTGAAAAAAATTCAGCATGGCCGTAAGCTTAAGTTTGAGGCAGGAAGAGGGGAGAGATAGAAGCCAGAGGATAAATGAATGTCAAGTAATGAGGGGCTTTATGAGCCTTGTTAATAAGTTTGGATTTATCCTAATGTTAATGGAAGACGACTAAAGGGGTTTAAGTAAGTGAGTAATATGATCAGATTTGCATTTTGGTAGAGTCACTCTGTCTGCTGGGAGGTGAGAGTGACGAGTAAGGAATGGATTTCAAAGGGGAAAGACCGGGAACAAGATGCAACTGAACGAGAATGGTTGCTTGGATCTAGGCGTGAGAGTGGATTTGGGGGGAGAAAAGTTTCAAGACATGTCTCTCAAGGTAAAATTGATTGCACATGGTTGTTGCTTAATGTAAGTTTGAAGGAGAAGCTAGTGTTTTTTGACGATGTAGGGACTGAACAGTGGATGGTGAAATTCACAAAGAAGCAGTAAGAAAGGAGCAGACCGGGGTGGCGGGGCATGAATGTGACTTTTATCCACGTTGAGATTTGTGGCTGTGAAACAGTCAAACAGGGATGTGCACCAGGCAGTTGTATATACTAGTTTGTGTCTCAACAGAGAGTTTGGGTTGGGGAAATTGATTCGGGCATGTGTTAACATTTGATGATGGAAACCTTGGGCACAGATGAGATAGTCAAGAGAGAAGATGCAGAGAAGAGAAGAGAACTTAGGGTAAAACACCAAAAAAAATGGACGAGGAGCATATAATGGGGACTTTGAAGGAATAGTGGAACAAGAGAAGGAAAGCCAAGAGGCCAAATACGTATACACCTACATATATGTATATTTTTAAATAAGGGAGGAATTGGTTATGTTGAAAGTTGTTTAGAATTTAAGTGAAATAAGAACTGAAAAGTGTCCACTGAACTTAGCTGCAAATAGTTCTGAAAAGTATAAGCTAAAAGATTCCTCCCCATCCTGCCTACTACAAATAAGATCATATATAATACTGTGCCTAATATTCTGAATTCTATTAAATCTTTGGGTTTTTTGGTCAGCCAATATCTACCCCGGGGGGGATGAATCTGGAATAACAGATAATACACACCCTCCGACACCAAGTGAGAACTAGAAAAACATATGACTTAAATGAAAAAAACAATGAATGAGTAAAAGAAAATTTTTCTACATAAAATGTAATTTAGATACACAGACCATTAGAACTAAAAGACATTTTACAGTTTACCTAGTCAAACAGCCTCATTTTTTCAAATGAAGGAATTAACGTTCAGTGACTTAGCCCAAACTTATATTCTTTGGGATCAATTTCTTCACTCCTTTTGAATGTGGGCTGGAGTTTAAAAATTATTTCAGTGCTTATGAAGTCCACATACAGAACACTGGATAAAAGTAATCTGAGTCAAGGCAATCTAAGCCTGTGCTAGATATTTTTTACATATAAATGAGAGGAAAGCATCCTATATGTTTTAAAACCTTTGTTATGCTATCACAGGTTGTTAAATAAGACTGGTTCTTTATGAGGATTGAAGAAGTGAGCAAAATCACTTTTCATAGGGTGGGGATGCAGTATGAATAGCACCTCACGTACATAAGAAATATACCCTTAAAACACTGGTAATTTCTGTGCAAGATTTTTGTTTCCCTTTGTATGTTTTTACTTTTGATGGAATGAAGCAAGCAGCAAGCAACAAACAACGAGAGACAGTCCAAATAAGCCTTAAGGAAGCCTAATTTAAGCCCTTTCCTTATGTGATCTCTTCACAGTGCTTTAGAAAGAACTGTATTTGCCAGTGGGTTAGAGCTGTGTATTATTTTTGAATCAATCTTTCCTTTTTTCCAAGTTCCTAATACTTCTCATTCTGCCCGAGTCAGATACTTAAATGAGGGAAGTTCTGTATTATTCATCAAATACCTCAAGCTGTTCCTGTCAAGCTTGTAAACTCATTTCCTACAGATAGTCCACAAAAATAGAGGCAAAAAACGTCACTGCCAGGTATAAGCCCATCTGAATAAAAAACGCAGAAGCCAGACATTTTGCAAAAAAGGGAGAGAAACTGAAAACCTGTACTCTTTCAATACCTCCAGTTTGTTTACTTTCTACCAGCTGTTAAACCCTATTTCCAACAATCTGATTATTCATTTTTAATCTTGCTCAGCCTCCCTCACTAATAAAGGATAACTCCTTCCCCAGGTAAGAAGGATATATTCATAAGGAGAGCACAGTTTCCTATCTTCTCTTTAGTTAGGTTAAAGGCATTTAGTTTTGAGTCAGCGAAATAGTTTTTTGCAAAACATATGAAATAAGTAATGAAAGAGTTAAGAATAAACTTTAAAATATAGAAAAGAAAACAGGCAGTTTATGCAAGATGTCCATTACCTGGGTGGAACATTTTGTAAAAATGCTAGTTTCTAACCTAAATGTTCTGCCATGTAAGTTTTTGAAAAATTCAGAATATTTAAATAAGAGATAAATAGAAAACCAAAATATTATTTTTCATTAAAACATTGTTCTATGTGTCTTATGATTAAATAACATGATTTGGAAGACTGAAGTGGGAATAAAACACTAAAAATGCTTGCTTTTCTTCATCAGTTTTAGTCTTGTTTCCCAGGCCTTTAGTAAAAGGGTGTATTTGTATGACTTGAAGAGGGTCTCAAGAAAAAATAAATATGTTGGTTTAGAAAATAAATTTCCAAAGAAACATCAACAAAGAACAGAAGTGTTTCTATAATAACTATTCTTATTAATTTTACAAAGATCAAAATATATTCGAGAAATGGTAAACACTAAATCAAATAGTTTGATTGATGTTGGTATTTAAACTAATTTTGTAGGCTTCATGTAGAACAGCCTTACAACTTAGAATGTAAACAAAAAGCTGCTCTTCACTCAGTCTTAATCACCAGTCGGTATATTTCACTCAGGGTAGATAATAGAAGAAAAATTTCCTGATAAAAGAATAGCTAAATATTAGAATTTTAATTTAAAATATGATTCTATCTGTAACTAATGTATAGGCCAGATGAATTGTCAAAATCAACATTTAAAGTTTTAAATTCTTGATTTTAAAGACAACCAAGCATTTCAGATAGTAAACCATAATTTACATTAAAAAATTTAGATTTTTAAACCATAAAAATCCATGGGTAAATATTTTTATGGTGACTTCTTTGTATCCATTACTTTCTTAGATGCAATGGAGAAATTGCAATGGAGAAATGTCAATAAAATTTTCATTTCCTCTAAGAATATAAAGTACATTAGAGTGCAAAATTATTACAGAAATAGTCAATAATATGAGACAGTGCTAGGGAAGTTCAGAAGAAAGGATTATTAACACATGTGAAGGTCAGGAAAGCCTTCATGTCCAAGGAGCGCTTATCAGATAATTTCAATCTTTGCAGGAAAATATGAAACTAGTTAACTGGTGGAGGATAAAATGGGTAAAAATGAGTTTAGGGGCTGTATAATATAACGTAATGCTTAAGAGCCTGGGCTTTGGTGTCAACTACCTAGATGGAGAATCCTGATTCTGTAACGCGTTTTTTATATGACCATGGGTGTAACCCTGTGTTCCTCACTTTTTTTAAATTGAAGTATAGTTGACTTAAAGTATTATATTAGTTTCAGGTGGACAACATAGTGATTTGCTATTTTTATAGGTTCCACACCATACAACGTTATTATAAAATATTGACTGTACTCCTTGTGACTTATTTTATAACTAGTAGTTTGTACCTCTTAATCCCCTTCACCTATTTCACTCCTCCCGCAACCCTTCTCCTCTCTGGCAACTACTAGTTTGTTCTTTGTATCTATTTCTGTTTTATTTGTTCATTTGTTTTGCTTTTTAGATTACACATGTAAGTGAAAACATACAGTATTTGTCTTCCTCTGTCTGACTTATTTCACTAAGCATAATACCCTCCAGGTCCATCCATGTTGTCCCAAATGGCAAGATTTCATTCATTTTTTATGGCTGATTACCTCACTTTTATTATCTGTGAAATAAGAAAAATAACACTATATACTTGGACAGTGGTGAAGATTAAATAAGTTAATACCTATAAGTTATTAGAATATTGCCTAGAACTCAGTGAATGCCAGTAGTTGCTAGCTGATGTTACAATTATTATTAAAAATTCGGGGAATAGTTTGGAAAGGGCTCTTCAAAGATTATAATCAATAACAATTAGTAATTATTGAAGAATTATCAAGGAACTTGTCAGATTTTCAGTTATGATTGGGTAGTGTAATTTCATATTTTACCTAGTCTATTATATACAATAGATTTAGTCTATTACAGTAAGTATCTCTTTATTTTCTGTTATACTTACTTATGTACAAGTTCTGTTTTACCTGGGAGTTGTAAGATCCTAGAAGACAATGATGGACTGTACTAATTTATTTCCAAATCTTCAGAGCATGTGGGATAGCACCTTACAAATAGGAGATGCTTACTAGCTTTAGTTGAATGAATGAATAAATAAATAAATAGTTGTTGTTAAAATATAATACTAAGTTTGTGTGGAATCTTTAAGCAGAGTTAAAAGGACTAAATCTTCGGACATTATCACCGTGAGGAAGTAGGAGGAGGGGAAAGAGCCCACCAAGAAGGGCAGTTAAAGATATGGAAGGAGAAACAGGATCCAATGAAGCCTTGAATTCTAAGTAAGATGTGGCTTTCACAAAGATTGTTTTCTGTCCAAGTTTATAAAGCTGCACTTGTTCCAGGCTTTATATTTCAACTTTCTGAAGATAGCAACAAATGGTTCTTTAATAATAACTAAAATGTATAATATCTGTTATTTTATTGGAAGGATGATAAATGTTATTTTATTGCAAGGATGATAAATGATCAGCACTGTGAAATCAGCATGGACTTTGAATGCATATGGAAGAAAGTAAAGAAATTTCCTTGAATTGATATAGTTAATTCCTTTCTAAGAAAAATTAATGTCTTCTACTTATGTAATATTGATAGAAAGATACATTTTGTTAGAAATTCATCCAAATGCTAAGAAGAGTTTTTTTTTTTAAGACTTCTTGGTCTAGCAGTCAAAATGCACTTTTAGTTCTGTGGGGAATTTGTATTATTTATATTTGTGAGGAAACAAGACTTAAAATATGTCCATAGTGATTTTACCACATGTAAAATATGGTACTAACGAAAGACTTTAAAAATCAAAAAATTATGTACGCCAAACAAAATATTTGTTTTATGTTTTAGAAAATATAAATCATATTTATATTACTCTTATATTTGCTGTTGCATAATAACACATGAATGTGTGGTAAGGTGGGTGGATCAGAATAATTTAAATATGATAACTTAGAACAGTTCTTTACCCCCTCCATCCCTCCCTCTCCCTCTGTCATCCCCTCCTTCCTTCCCTCCTTCCTTCCCTTTCTTTCTTTTTTTTCTTTCTTTCTTTCTTTCTTTTTCTTTTTTCTTTCTTTCTTTCTTTTCTTTCTTTCCTTTCTTTCTTTCTTTCTTTCTTCTCTCTCTCTCTCTCTCTCTCTCTTTCCCCCTCCCTCCTTCCTTCCTTAAAGCCATTTAGGGGTAGCTTCATTCTTCTTTTATGAGATATCATCTGAAGGTACGAGATATCATCTGAAGGTCCAAACCTGAAGGTTAGAATCCTTCAAGCATGTTTATCCTACATGAATCCACCCTTGCTTGGTCATAGCTAACTAGACCAGGGATGGCAACTGATTGACAAAGCATCAAAAGAGAAGCTGGGGGCTTCCCTGGTGGCGCAGTGGCTGACAGTCCGCCTGCCGATGCAGGGGACACGGGTTTGTGCCCTGGCCCGGGAAGATCCCACATGCCGCGGAGCGGCTGGGCCCGTGAGCCATGGCCGTTGAGCCTGCGTGTCCAGAGCCTGTGCTCCGCAACGGGAGAGGCCACAACAGTGAGAGGCCCGCGTACCGCCAAAAAAACCCCCCCAAAAACAAAAGAGAAGCTGGGCAGAGCCAATCAGGTTTTCTCTCCCAGGAATTTGAATTTGAGACATATAGAGACTAAGTCTACTATCTGTGGAGATTGGACTTGTAAATGTATATATTTCAGGGGTTCAAGGCACTTGGTGGAGTCAGGACAGATTTTGTTTAAGTAAAGAATGAAGACTAGCAGCCTTCTGTTTCTTGTTTCTGTCTCTCAGGAGGCCTGGAAGCACTTCCTTGCCCTTGAGATTTGCAAGATACCCTGGACCTTCCAACACATTCTCTTTCTGCTCAAGCTAGTTTCAGAGAGTTTCTGGCTTTTGAAAACAAACCACCCCTAAGTTATAGAACAATAAATTTAAGTGAAAAGCAACCCAAAAAATAAGCCAGTGCTATGCAAGTACAGCTACAAAAGATTTAGGGGTCATTACAGATGACATAAGTCAGGTTCGATGTAGCTAAATCTTTCCTACACTAGTAGCTTTCCTGCCAGGGAACCAATGAATCTCAAAAACTTAGTGTTACTCTTTTTTCTTATTCCTCCTGCTCAAACAGTCAACAAGCTCTATTATTTGAATTTATAGATGATGAAACTGAAGGCCAGGGAGGGAGGTCATATAGCTCAAGGGCATGGATCTAGTTTCCAGCAGATCCAGGGTTAGATGGCTTAGTTCCAGGATGTGCCCAATAGCCCTTCCTATTATATCTTTACTTCTGTGCCTATAATGCCATAACAGAATAAAATGGAATGAAAAATTCTGTATAATAGACACATTGAGAAAATCTGTTCTTAAATAGAAGCAATTTGCATACATTTCAGGGTTCAGTCTTTGGCCTTCTCCATAAACATTCATTAACTACTTGAGCTGATGCAGTCATGTGGTTCTAAATATCTTATATATGCTCATGACTCTAAAATTATATTCCCAGCTCTCATCTTTCCCTGATACTTAGGAGTTTTATTTCCCACTGTTTATTTGACATTTCCCCCTGGGTGTTTAATAGTTATCTCAAACTTGACAAGTACAGAGCCAAACTCTTGGTTTCTATCCCCTTAACTATTCTTCCCTTATGTTCCCATTTCTGAATATGGCACCTCCATTCATCAGTCATTCAGACCCAATGCCTGGGAATTATCCATGACCTTCTCTCACATTCCACACATGTCAGTTCTGCCTTCACCTGACCACTTTCTCCCACTCTACCACTCCCACTGAAGTCCAAGCCGCCACCACTGACTTCTATTGCCTTTGTATAGTCCATTATCAACACTCCTGCCAGACTACTTTTCTACCTACCCAAATACGATTCATGTGACTTTCCTCTTTATAGTATCCCAGTAGTTATCGATCACATGTGGAAAGAAATCCCAAAGTCTATAAGACCTACATGATGAAGCTCTGATAACCTCTCTGTCCTGGTTTCCTGCCTCCAATCATCTCCTCTGATTACTTGCCCATCCACACGGGCCTCCTTGCTCTTCCTCCAACACAGTAAAATTTTTCTTGCCTTGGGATTTTGTATTTAGGGATTCCTCTTCCGGGAAGTCTTTCCTCTGTGTTCAAATGTCCCCTCTTCACGTAGCCTTTCTTTGATCTCTCTACCTAGTGTAGCAGTCCTATCCCCTTCACCTTGATCTCCTTACACTGTCATTTCTTTCATAGCACTTAATGCTATGTGGCATTAAATTATATATGTTTCATTCATTATTGTTAATCTCTCCTATCAGAATTAAGCTCCAAAAGACAGAAATAATATTCATTTTGTTCACTGAAGCATCCCCAGAACATAGAATCACATTTGGCATATCACAGGTGCTAAATTAATACATATTGAATGTATCTAAGCTTTCCAATACATAAAATTATTTATTGTTCTTAATTAAACAGTTTTTCAAAATGTGATTTTGGATTTGGGAAGATGGATAAGAGTGTTCAAAACTTGATACTTGGTGTATTTAAAGTGTACAATTTGTTTATGTAAACATGTTTAAAGTGTACAATTTGTACATGCTTAAATGTACAAATGTACTGTTTAAGGTGTACATCTTGACTATTTCAACACATGTATATGCCTGTGAAACATCCAGGACAGTCAAACAACCAAGACTGAAACTATCCTTCACCCCACTCCAAATTTTCCTTAAGCCTCTTTGTAATATCTCCTTCCTGCCCCTCTTTATGCACCTTACCCATCCCCAGGTAACCACTCATCTCTTCCAGTCACTGCAGATTAATTTGCATTTTCTAGAATTTTATATAAATAGAACCGTACAGTATGTACTCTTTTTTTAAAATTTATTTTTTATTTATTTATTTTTTTGTGGTACGTGGGCCTCTCACTGTAGTGGCCTCTCCTGTTGCGGAGCACAGGCTCCGGATGCGCAGGCTCAGTGGCCATGGCTCATGGGCCTAGCCGCTCCGCGGCATGTAGGATCTTCCCAGACTGGAGCACAAACCCGTGTCCCCTGCATTGGCAGGCGGACTCAACCACTGCGCCACCAGGGAAGTCCAGTATGTACTCTTTTAATTGTTGTTTTGTTTTGTTTCAGTTCTTATTTTGTTTATTTGGGTTCTCTCTCTTTTCTTCTTGATGAGCCTGGCCAGAAGTTTGTCAATTTTGTCTACCCTTTCAAAGAACCAACTCTTGGACTTGATTTTTTCTATTGCTTTCTTAACCTATTTATTTCTTCTCTTATTCTTTATTATTTCCTTCCTTCTGCTGACTTTAGGTTTTGTTTGTTCTTCTTTTTCTAATTCTTTTAGGTGGTAGTTTAGGTTGTTTATTTGAGAATTTTCTTGTTTTTTGAGGAAGGCTTGTATTGCTATGAACTTCCCTCTAAGAACTGATTTTGCTCCATCCCATAGATTTTGTATTGTTGTATTTTCATTGCCATTTGTTTCAAGGCATTTTTAAATTTCCTCTTTGATTTCTTCATTGACCCACTAGGCTTTTTTAGTAGCATGTTGTTTAGTCTCCATGTAATCTTTTTTTTCTCATTTCTTTTTCTGTGGTTGATTTCTAGTTTCATGCCGATTTGGTCAGAAATAAGTTCTATACTCTTAAATTTCTTGAGGCTTGTTTTGTGCCCTAGTATGTTGTCAATCCTAGAGAATGTTCCATGTGTACTTGAAAAGTGTAATGTCCTGAAAATATCAAGTCTAACTGTTCTACTTTATCATTTAAGATCTCTTCTGCCTTATTGATTTTCTGTTTAGAAGATCTGTCCACTGATGTGAGTGGGGTGTTAAAGTCGCCTCCTATTATTGTATTCCTTGTTGTTTTTTTTTTACTCAGAATGATTTTGAGATTCATCCATATTATTGCATGTATAAACCCTTCCATTTTATTTCTGAGTTCTAGTTCATTGCACATCACTTTGTGTCATTGAACTACAATTTGTTTATCCATTCAGCTTTGATGGACATTAGGGTTCTTTCCAGTTTTGGTTATTAGATATAAAGTTGCAGCAATGAAAATTCAAGTGAATGTTTTTATATGGATGTATATTTTAAGTTCTGTTTTGTGTGGAATGAGAGGAGTGGAATGCTTTTTCATATGGTAGGGATTAAACTTTATAAGAAATTGACAACCCATTTTCCAATGTGGTTCTACTGTTTGTATTCCCACTAGCTGTTCCACATTCTCACCAACATTTGTAATTGTGAGTCCTTTTAGTTTGGACATTTTAATAGGTGTGTAGTGGAATTTCATGATTTTAACTTATATTTCTCTAATGATCAATGATGTTGAGTGTTTTTCATGTGCTGATTTGCTATCCTTATATCTTTTTGATGAAGCATCCTTTCAAATTTTTGCCCATTTTAAAAATTAAGGTATTTTCTTTTTACTGAGTTTTGAGATGTATTTATAAATTATAAATTAAAGTGGTTTGTTTGTAATTTGCAATTTTTTCCCAGTATGTGGCTTGAGTTTTTATTCACTTAATATTATCTTTCAAAGAGCAGAGTTCTTAATTGTGATAATAGATTCTTGTCTATTATGGATTGTGCTTTTGTTGGCATATCTAAGAAGTCTTGCCTAACCCAAGTTAGAAAGATTTTGTTCTATTTTGTTCTGCTAGCTTTATAGTTTTAGGTTTTATATTTAGGTCTATAATAATTTTTGAGTTAATTCCTACACATGGTGTAAGGCATAGATTAAAGTTTGTATGTGTATATCCAATTCTTCCATAAACATTTGTTGAAAATACTATTTTTTACTTCACTAAATTACCTTTATACCTTTGTTAAAAAATCAGTTGACCATGTGTGTCAACACACACACACACAGAAAAACACACACACATATTCTGTTCCTTTTATCTTATTTGTTTACCTTGATACCAATACCATACACACAATCACTGTCACTTTCTACTAGGTTTTTAAGTCAGGTAGCATAAGTACCCTAACTTCACTCTTTTTCAAAATTGTTTGGGTCTTCTACATCTTTTACTTTTCTGTATTAATTTAGAATCTTCTTGTTAATTTCTACAAAAAACTGCAAGGATTTTTATTTGGATTTCATTAAGTGTACATATCAATTTAGGAAGAAGTGACTGCTTAATAATACTGTATCTCACAGTCCACAAGCATGCTGTATAACTCCATTTAAGTCTTCTTTATTTTCTCTGAGGAATGTTTGCAGTTTTCAATGTACAAGACTTACATACTTCAACAGTTTTTAATAATTTGCTAAAGAATATTGTTTATATTACACCGAAGAAAGTTTTGACTAAAATTTTTATTGTATCATCTTTGCATCTTCCATATCCCCTGCACACACACTTATCATTTTGTTACTTGAATTTATTACATGCTGTCATAATAATTCCTAAAAACAATTATAACCTGAATATTTATGTAAAAGTACGTTGGAATTACAGAGAAAGGGGGACAATATAAGTAATAGAAATGTTAAATAAAAGATAATGACCTGAAGGAATTTTAAGGAGCAGAGATTTAAGATTATTAGAATTTTCAAGTAAGTGCAGTTTTGATTTTAAAATGTTATTTGAATTATGCCTATCATTTTAATCAAAATCAGTACTAAAAGAAAGACTGAAAAATTATTTTTATTCATCTTCATGGTCTTACTGAAAATGATTCAGCAGTTTCCTTGGTGAATTCCAGTCTCATTTCAATAAAAATGGAACAAGAAGATTTTCCTGACACTTCTTGGGGTTCTGACCAACCATCATTTCAGAACACCAACTCAGAGTAGTAAAACCAGGGCTCCATGCCAAGGATTGTTTAAGATACACTATTTTTCTGTAATAAACTTTGAAACTCTAATATTTAAAATAGGAGTCTTTTAATTTTATTATCATTGTTCCTAAAAGATAGAAATACTATTCCACAATTAGTTAATTAAGTTTTAGGTTTTTTAGCACTTACCAAGAAAATCAAGAATGAATTATTTGGAGAGGTTCTGAGATGATGAAAGTTGGCAAAATTAGGAACTATTCAATATTTTAATTTATAAAAAAAGTATTACATAAAACTAAAAATCTATGTCTCCTTTTCATGTTGTTCACTGCTGGTGTATAGAAAGATAATGGATTTTTGTGTGATGATCTTGTACCCTTCAACTTTGCTGAATTCATTTATTAGCTCCAGCATCCTTCTTGTGGATTCTTTGTGATTTTCTAAGCATAGGATTATATTATCTGCAATATAGTTTTTATTTCTCTTTTTTCAATTTGGATGCCTTTTATTTTTCTCATATATAATTGTCTTAGCTGGATTTGCCAGTAATGTTCAATAACAGTAGTGAAAGCAGGCATAATTGTCTTGTTCCTGACCTTAGAGAAAGGATTGAATATTGATTGAATGCATTGATTGAAAGCATTGAATATGATGTTGTGTTATTCATAATGCCCTTTTTCATATTGAGGACGTTCCCTTCTATTCCTACTTTTCTGAGTAAGTTCGTCATAAAAAATATGTTGAATTTGATCAAGCGCCTTTTTTTACAACAATTAATATTATAATGTAGATTTTTTCCTTCATTCTATTGATGTGATATATTAATTGAGTCAATTGTATTTTATACACTACCAATGAATAATCTAAAAAGAAAAAAAATCCCACTTACAATAGCATCAGGAAGAATAAAATACTTAGAAATAAACCTAACCAAGGAGGTGAAAGATTTGTACACTGAAAAGTACAAAACACTGTTGAAAGAAATTAAGAAGACAAAACAAATGGAAAGACACCTTGTGCTTGTGATTGGAAGATTTAATATTGTTAAGATGTCAATACTACTCAAAGTGATCTGTTGATTCACTGCAATTCCTATCAATATTCTAACAACTGTTTTTTGCAGAACTGGAAAATCCTATCCTCAAAATCATATGGAATTGCAAAGGGTTCTAAATAATCAAAACCATCTTAAAAAAGAAGAGCACACTGGGAAGGCTCATACTTCCTGATTTCAAAACACTACAAAGCTACAGTAATCAAAACAGTGTGATAGGCATATTTTAGATATACAGACCAATGAGCTAGAATTGCGAGTCCAGAAAAAGAAAAACAAACCTCACATATATGATCAGTTTATTTTTGACAGGAGTGCCAAGTCCTTTCAATGGGGAAAGAACAGTCTCTTCAACAGATGATGCTGGGAAAACTGGATTTCCACATACAAAACAATGATGTTGGACACCTACCTGACACATAACAAAAATTAACTCAAAATGGATCAATGACCTAAATATAAAATCTAAAACTATAGAACTCTTAGAAGAAAACTTAGGAGACAATCTTCATGACCTTGAATTTTGCAACGGATTCTTAAATATGATATCAAAACAACAGGCAAAAACAACAAAATAAATTGGAATTTATCAATATTAAATATTTTTGTGCATCAAAGAACATTAACAAGAAGGTAAAGAGACAACCTACATATTGGAATAAAATATTGCAAATCATATATCTGCTAAGGTTTTAATATCCAGAATATATAAAGAATACCTACAACTCAACAACAACAACAAAACACTCAAATTTAAGAGTGGGAAAAGGATTTGAATAGATATTTCTCCAAAGAAGATATACCAAAGGTCAATAAATACATTGAAATCATTAGTTATTATTATTTGTTGCAGCATTATTCACAATAGCCAAAAACTGGAAATAGTCCAAGTGCCCATTGACAAATGAATGGACTCTTGTGCTATATACATACATCCCTAAGAATGAATGAAGTTTTGATACATGCTACAACATGGATGAAACTTAAAAAATTACTCTCTGTGAAATAAACAATACACAGAAGGGCAAATATTATATGGTTCCATTTGTGTAAAGTATCTAGAATAGGCAAATATATAGGGACCAAAAGTAGATCAGAGGCTACCAGGGGGTAGAGAGAGTAAAGAATGGGGTAGTTACTGCTAAATGGTTACAGAGTTCTGTTTGGGGCAATAACAAAGTTTTGACAAGGTAATAAATAAATAAATAAAAGTGGTAATGGTGGTAAAACATTGTGAATTAACGCTATTGAATCATATACCTTAAAATATCTAAAATGGAAAATTTTATGTTACATGTTTTGCTACAATAAAAAAATCATTTTCCTGGTAGCCTATCTTTTAATGAATTAATCACTTAGAATTAAAGTATTCTTTGTGAGATATTTTTATGCTAAGCTGATTTATTTACATAGATCATCCTTTGTGAAATTATGTTTGACCTAGAAATGTATATGACACTAATTCTTTTCTAATAACTTACTATAGAAAGATGATCTTTATGGTTACTATCAGCTACTTAATAGGAGTGATTAATAAAGGCAGAACTTTGTGATTACTTAGTAGAACTCATTGTTTTAAAAGTATAAAGTTTTTAAATAAATGAGAGTTTGAGGGCTTTATTAAGGCAGAATAGGGACATTCTCAATGTGATACAAATATAAACGAGGTCTCTTTTATAAAAAAAAATTCCTCTCTTAAACAAATGTTATACAATATTTTTTTCAGTATGTGAACACAGTATTTAGAGAAAATGAATTAATTCATTTTATTGGTACTATACTAACTATATATATATATTTTAAATATATGAGAGATTTCATATTCTAGAATTGCATTTTTGCTAACTGGTTAGTTTAGTTTGTATATATTTTAGGGTAAACATTTATTTTGTATAAAGTCGGGCAAAATTTGAGTTCTATAGTTACTTGATAACAAACTGAGACCTTTTAAAAGGAAGTTTCGTGTGATATGACTTGAGGTTGAAACTAAGTCACTCACTAGAAATACCCACTGGAACCAGCATTATCATGATCACTCCATCCAACAATAAAATAACTGAGTGGACATTTTTTCCAAAGAAGACACACACATGGCCAGCAGGCACATGAAAAGGTGTTCAATATCAGTAATTATCAGGGAAATGCAAATCAAAACCACAATGAGATATCACCTTACACCTGTTAGTATGGCTGTCATCAAAAAGACAAGAAACGAAAAATGCTGGTGAGGATGTGAAGAAAAGGGAACCTTTGGTGAGAATGTAAATGGCACAGCTACTATGGAAAACAGTATGGAGATTCCTCAAAATATTAAAAATAGAACTACCATATGATCTAGCAATTCTACTTTGGGGTATATATTCAAAGGAAATGAAAACAGGAGCCCCAAGAGCTATCTGTACTCCCATGTTCATTGTAGCATCATTCACAAGAGCCAAGATATAGAATCAACATAACTGTCCATCAATAGATAAAGATGTGTTTATACACACACACACACACACCACTAGAATATTATTCTTCCACGAGAAAGAAGGAAGTCCTACTATTTGTGACAATAGGGATGGACTTTGAGGTCATTATGCTAAGTGAAATATGCCAGATAGAGACAAATAATGCATGGTATCCCTTTTATGTAGAATCTAAAACAAACAAACAAACAAAAAGGTCAAATTCAAGAACAGACAGCAGGAAAGTAGTTGCTAGGGGCTTGGAGGTGTGGGAAATAGGGAGAGGTTGGTAAAAGGATATAAATTTTGAGCTATAAGATGAGTAAGTTCTGAGGATCTAATGTAAAACATGGTGACTGTAGTTGATAACACTGTATTGTAAAATTGAAAGTTACTAAGAGAGTAGAACTTAAAAGTTCTCACCAAAAATAAGAGAAAAATATAAATACGTGAGGTGATGAATGTGTTAATTAACTGCATTGGAGGAGACCTTTCACAATGTGTACATCTATCAAATCAAAACTGTGTACATTTAAAATATCTTACAATTTTATTTGTCAATTATACCTTAATAAAGCTGAAAAAATAGAAAAAGAAAATGCAATTGACATTTACTTAAGCATAGTACTCTTCGCTATAACTTGGGTACATTGTATATTTCTAAATAAATGAATTTAAAGAATATCTCAAACTGTTTATGAAGCAGTTGTGCAATTTAGTGTGTGTGTGCATGAACGTTTATGTGTGTTTAATTTTCTTAAGGAGAAAAGCAGTTCTTTTACAAAGCATTAAAATATGCAAGCAAGTAACCTCAGACCTAAACAATTGGGATGTTTGTAATAAAACTTGTGCAGCAGATTTCTAGAAATGTTTTACTCATTTTTTTAATGAATACGTATGTTTTGGGAGAACAGTATATGCACTGTTGCAAATGTTAGACTTCTTCCTGTAACCCTGAATTGGTGCTGATGCATTCATATACCTAATCAGTCCATGCAATGCCTATATAAACATTTAAATGATTGATAATTTTGATACGTTGTCGACATCGTATATATTTATGTGTACAACTGCTTTCACATTTAAAATAAATCACCCATTCAAAATAAATTAGTTAAATTCAGTATCTGGCACATTCATTCTGGAAAAAGCCAAACCAGTTTTCCAGTGTTACATATTAAAATACCTAAGGATATACCAGTGTACTGACTTAAAAAAATCAGGCACTTAAAAAAATCCTGCTATCATTCTAATTTTACAGTAAAGGAAATAATTTTTACTGTTTGCAATTTCCCTCATGGTTTTCCTTGGGATGAAAAGCCCAAAGGTCAAAAATGTTCCCTAACACTGAGTTATTCTATAAACGACGCTCTCAAGTCACCCTCCTGCCCCTTCTCTTTGTCAGCAGAAACAACTGCTGGTCAATTTCATGCAGTCAATGCTGAATTTTGACAAGGAGGCAAAATGATGCAAAGCCAACACATGCCAGAAGAATAATGCAAGAAATCTCACCTCAAACTGAGAGCACACAGTCAAGCAGTGGCAATGGGAGAGCTGACTCTAATCTTGATTTTGATAATCTCCCTCAGGTTTCAAAGCATGACTAAAAATAATTCATTCTTTTCCATAAACTGACCTTGTGAACAAGTTACACAGATGATTATCAACCATAATAGATATTTTGAGTTTTAACACTTTTCCTCCTCCTCTTTCTTTTAGTTGTTTTTCTTTATTCTAGTAGCTTCTATAATGTTCCAAACTGTTGAAGTCTGTTTTTGTGTATGCAGATTATTAGTAAACCAGCTCTTCATTACTGCACATAGTTAAACAATCATGGTATTAAAAATAAATATACAAATATAGCAACAAAATTTTTTACAGAGCTTGCTAAATTTCAGGTATTGTGCTAAGGACTTTACATATATAATCCCTTTCACAACAACCTTATGAAGTATTTTTTAAATTTTATTTTATACTTTATTCTGTAACCAAACTATGATGTATTATAATCTCCATTGAGCAGACAAAGAGATTAAAAGTGAAAAAAAATTGTCTCATAATTCACAACCAATAAGTGGAAGAGCTTTTCCTTTTCCCAGTCATATCTAAGGCTGAAGGCTGTTCTTTACCACTATGTTCCTCTGCGTCCTAATAAAAGGCACTTTTGTCACTTGAGGGCTCTAAGAAACATCTATTTTAGAACTAAATATTAGAGGACAAGAATATTTGTGTTTTACTTTAAGTATTTTGTAGGGTACTTCATATGAGTGATAAGGATTTTGTTGTTTACAAACTACAAGATGATTAATGCAAAGAATTCCTAGTGGGTAGAGAAAATCCTGGGGCCCCAAAGTAATTTTCTCCTCAGGAGAACCTGAGTTCTCACCAGCTGTTTATACCACTACTTCATTTCCTCTAAAGACCAAACTTCGGCCTTCTTCTTCAGAAAAGTCTTTGCGTTGCCTTCTACTGGTTTAGAATACACAATCTGAGTCAAAATAGATTACATTTCGGGGTGAAAATATGAATGTGGTATCTACATTATGCTGAATGAGCCATTGTTAAGGGAAACAATAAATAAATTAGCTTGTGCCATATAATACCTATCATCCACTTATTAATTTCAGATATGATGATATTAGTCCTTTTAATACAAAATTAGATTCTGTTGTCTTTTCAGATCAAAGTAAGTGAACATAAAAGGTTGAAGAATAAAATCTATGAGGAAAAGTTAAAAATGTAGGGTTATATAAAATTAGAGAAGACAAAGCTGTTAATGCAAGACCCTAGCTTATAAATAATTATTTCAAGGAGAATAGAACAAGAGATTTATACAGTAATACTACAATAAGAATGTTGATATTACACAAAAGAAAAAACTTCTCTATTGTAAAGGGAATTGGGCTCTGAAAGAAATTTATGAAATTTCCAATAGGGAGATTTAAAAAAAATTAAGATCTTACAGAATCATCTCTGCTGAATAGTTTAATTGCTTAAGGCAAAGGAACTAGGACATATTACTTGAAGTTGCTGAATTTATGCTTTGAGATCTGATTATTCATAATCATGGAAAGGCCATATTAGTCAGTGGTACATTATTGGTACAGTATTCAAATCAGCATTATTTCCATAAAACATTTAACTACTGATTAAAATAAATTTAGACACACTTTCCTGAGTACCATTTTTATGTTGGTTCTAAAGTAGAATATTTTTTATTTGCTTAATAAATATTAACATATTGAGGAAAGTGGTTTTCAAAAAATTTTTGAGCCAAGTTAAACAAAGAAGTGACAACATTTCTTTTTACATTTTCCAAAGGTACTTAACATTTTGGGGGATGTGTTCAAAATCTAGAATATTCCAGCCCACATTCCAGGAAATTCTTTGGCAGTATTCAAATTATGAGCCTCAGGCACCAAATAACTCAGTAAAAATATTGTGTCTCACTCATCATGTAGACATGTGAATGTTTTTGAACTGTATTCATTTTGTCAGATCCCAGATACTTTGAAATGGTCATAAGTAATATTTAACCAAAGCAAGTGTGTTGAAAGGCATTAATCTTTAAGGTGGTTTAGAGAGATTGCAGAGAGATATTACATAGCTAGAACATTTAGGTATGTAAATGTATATACATTCATTTATACACACACATACACACACATACACATATACATATAATTTTAATCACAATTTTGGTAGATGTTCCTATACAAAAAAGCTCTCTTTTTTCTTTCTTTTGTCACATTTGGAAGTCAAGAGTAATTAGAGATAGTTTTGTAAATTTTGTAATGACCTTACATTCTTTCTAATAGTAACTGTTGACATTTACAATAATACGAAGATTGGAAGGTCATCATTTTAGGGAATTATAAATGGCTAAAAGAATACTAAAATTGTTATTTTAGGGTTGGAAAATTTGACATTTATTCACGCTCCTCAAAAAAAGGAACCCAAACTAGGGTTTTATTGAGAATTGAGAATATCAAAGTTAAATTCTTGTTCTGCTCTTAACTAGTTCTGTATAACTGAAGTCATTAAATTGCTTAGGACTCTTTATCTGCAAATTGAGGGAAATGGGCATTATAGGGCCCTTTACCACTTATATCTATATCATTCTTCACCTCTGTTTTTTTCTAAACTACCTCTTATCTTTCCCCAAAAGTGGGGAGCAACACCCACTAAAATGTTGGTTATTCCAGTTGTACAGGGTTCATTAGTTAGTCGAAAGTTACGCTTAGGAAGATTAAGACATGCTTCTGTCAAAAATATGTGATACTGTTTGGACAGAGCTTTCACATTCTACAAATTGCTGTAAAATGTGTTATCTCACAAGGAGACAACCCACAGGCTGTGCAGTTAGGGTTAGGCTTGAGCAAATGACTGAAGGAGGGGTTGCCCTTTGGTTCTTATTAAATGACCTTCATATCTTCAGGAAATGAGGAGAGACCATGGAATGTGTGTCAGAGGAGTGATGGCGGTGTGCTCGTCTTGGTTCTGAGAAGAAAGTATATTGATGTAAATCCCATAGTGAATACCAGTGATTAAAATGACAGTGTTTATACATAGCCCTTACTTCTGAAAGAAGGATATTTTTGTCAGAAGTGTGGCAGCTTTGAACACGATATAAACTGAATACTTGGATCAAAGTAAATGGTACGGTAATTTTTACCTTGAGTGCAAGGAAAAAAGAGTGAGTGGTTATTTGGTTTTGGATATATTTGAAGATCCAGATCTGTTATCATGTCTCTGGAGTTGGAATTGATAATAAGGTGAGAACTAGCCAACATATCTAGTCAGGACAAATTTTAAATTCCAGCAACATGATATAAAGTGATGGGAAATGTAAACCATGGCAGCTGATGTTCTGTCATCTCTATTTCTCTTTACTTTCTCCTCTCTTCCCTAATGGCACAAACTATTTGATGCATACTTATCTACAGTTAAATGGCAAAAAAAAAAAAAGGGGAAATTAATAGACATGCATTTAGAAAACATGTAGGTAGAGAGGGTGGGTATTTTTTTTTATTGGAATGACTCCATGGTAGTGTCAGGACTAACAATCAAACCCCGACATTTTTATAGGACCCAACAATAAGATGGCCAAAACAATTATAAAATAGAAATCCACTGAAAGGATCCCTCTGAAACGTGGTACGCATTACCACCTATCACCCCTCATTTCTTACCTGATTTTGCTTACATTTCATTTTCAATACCTTGTGCCTTTAAATTCATTTCCCAGATATTTCTGTTTCCTTCCTCCTGTTCCAATGCAAATTTTTAAATATCATGTGCAGCATTTCTTGTGCCATCTTTTCAAAAAACTTTTTAAGATTATCTGATTAGCTGTCATGTGTTAATATGGTCATGGAATAAAAAAACAATGCCTGGCTCATGTAAGCATGAAGTAATTTTGGATGAATGAATATATAGAGCAATGTATAATGTAACATATAAACATTGTATATTAATATGTGTTCCCTTGGACACAGTAGCTTAATCTGAGATTTTAAAGTGGATGAGAGGAAGATTTTCTGGACAGTAGAGATTTTAGAGTATGTGAAATCAGCATGAGGCAAGCCACCTTCCCACTTATGTATATGTCAAAGACATTTATACACCCTCATTTACTCTAGGAAGGGGGAAGTAAGCTACAAAGGGATTTTTGTTTCACTGAAAGAAAAGTGTAAGTCTGATAACAAGTCTTGCTAAATATTCCAACAGATTGCTAAAGAAAGCATAATTGGAATCTTTTCTGAAGGTCTTTCTAATTGACCTATCCCTGATAACTTTTATGCAAACTTTCTTAGAGACAAAGCAAAGAAGAGGTGAAGGATGAAGCATATTACATATTTGAAGACTGGAGTTCATATACAACAGTTAATAGATACAATTCATAAAGTTACTTTTACTTTTTAAAAAATTTTATTTTATATTGGAGTACAGTTGATTAACAATGTTGTATTAGTTTCAAGTATAAGCAAAGTGATTCAGTTGTACATGTACATGCATCTATTATTTTTCAAATTATTTTCCCATTTAGGTTATTACAGAATATTGAGCAGAGTTCCCTGTGCTATACAGTAGGTCCTTGCTGGTTATCTATTTTACATATAGCAGTGTGTACATGTCAATTCTGAACTCCCAGTCTATCCCTCCCTGCCACCTTCCCACCTGGTAACCATAAGTTAGTTCTCTAGGTCTGTGAGTCTGTTTGTTTTGTAAATAAGTTCATTTGCATCATTATTTTTAGATTCTGCCTGTAAGCAATATCATGGTATTTGTTTTTCTCTGTCTCACTCCACTTAGTATGATAATCTCCAGGTCCATCCATGTTGCTGCAAATGACTTTATTTCATTCTGTTTAATGGCTCAGTAGTATTCCATTGTATCTATGTACCACATCTTCTTTATCCATTCCTCTGTCGATGGACATTTAGGTTGCTTACATGTCTTGGCTATTGCAAACAGTGCTGCAATGAACATTGGGGTGCATATATCTTTTTGAACCATGTTTTTCTCCAGAAATACGCCCAGGAGTGGGATTGCTGGATCATATGGTGGGTCTATTTTTAGTTTTTGTTTTCCTATTTTAATTTTATTGGAGTATAGTTGATTTACAATGTTGTATTAGTTTCAGGTATACAGCAAAGTGATTCAGTTATACATATACATATATTCACTCTTTTTTAGATTATTTTCTCATATAGGTTATCATAGAATATTGGGTAGAGTTCCCCGTGCTATAAAGTAGATTCCCATCAGTCATCTATCTTATGATATAGTAGTAAGCGTGTGTTCATCCCAAGTTCCTGATTTATCCCCCCCACACACACTACGTTTACCCTTTGGTAACCATAAGTTTGTTTTCTATATCTATAAGTGTGCTTCTGTTTTGTAAATATGTTCGTTTGTATCATTAAAAAAAAAGTTAGTTCCATATGTGAGCAACATCCGTACTGTTCTGTATAGTGGCAGTACCAATTTACATTTCCACCGAGAGTGTGGGAGGGTTCCCTTTCCTCCACACCCTCTCCAGAATTTATTTTTGATGATGGGCATTCTGACTGGTATGAGGTGATATCTCATTGTAGTTTTGATTCACATTTCTCTAATAATTAGCAATGTTGATCATCTTTTCATGAGCCTCTTGGCCATCTGTATATCTTCTTTGGAGAAATGTCTATTTAGGTGTTCTTCCAATTTTTTGATTGGGTTATTTGATTTTTTTATATTAAGCCATATGTGGTGTTTGTAAATGTTGGAGATTAATCCCTTGTCAGTCACATTGTTTGCAAATATATATTCTCCCATTCTGTGGGTTGTCTTCTCGTTTTGTTTATGGTTTCCTTTGCTATGCAAAAGCTTTTGAGTTTAATTAGGTTCCATTTGTTTATTTTTGTTTTTATTTTCATTACTCTAGGAGATGGATTGAAATAGATACTGCTGCAATTTATGTCAAAGAGTTTTCTTCCTATGTTTTCCTCTAGGAGTTTTATAGTATCCAGTCTTACATTTAGGTCTTTTATCCATTTTGAGTTTATTTTTGTGTATGGTGTTAAAAAATGTTCTAATTTCATTTTTTGCACGTAGCTGTCCAGTTTTCCCAGCACCAATTATTGAAGAGACTGCCTTTCCTCCATTTTATAGTCCTGTCTCTTTTGCCGTAGATTAATTGATCATAGGTGCGTGGGTTTATTTCTGAGCTTTCTATCCTGTTCCATTGATCTATATTTCTGTTTTTGTGCCAGAACCATACTATTTTAATGATTAGCTTTGTAGTATAGTCTGAAGTCAGGGAGCCTGATTCCTCCAGCTCAGCTTTTCTTTCTCAGGATTGCTTTGGCTATTCGGGGTCTTTTGTGTTTTCATACAAATTTTAAAATTATTTGCTCTACTTGTGTGAAAAATTCCATTGGTAATTTGATAGAGATTGCATTGACTCTGTAGATTGCCTTGGGTAGTATAGTCATTTTGAGAATATTGAGTCTTCCAATCCAAGAATATGGTATATTTTTCCATCTTGTGTCATCTTCAATTTCTTTCATCAGCATCTTACAGTTTTTGGAGTACAGGTCTTTTGCCTCCTTAGGTAGGTTTATTTCTAGGTATTTTATTCTTTTTGATGTGATTATTATAAATGAGATTGTTTCTTTAATTTCTCTTTCTGCTCTTTCACTGTTAGTGTGTAGAAATGCAACAGACTTCTGTGTATTAATTTTGTATCCTGCAACTTTACCAAACTCATTGATGATCTCTAGTTGTTTTCTGGTAGCATCTTTAGGATTTTTCTATGTATAGTATCATGTTATCTGCAGTGACAGTTTTACTTTTCCAATTTGTATTTTTTTAATTTCTTTTTCTTCTCTGATTGCTGTGGCTAGAACTTCCAAAACTATGTTGAATAAAAGTGGTGAGAGTGGACATCCTTGTCTTGTTCCTAATCTTATAGGGAATGCTTTCACCTTTTCTCCATTGCATATAATGTTAGATGTAGGTTTCTCATATATGGCCTTTATTATGTTGAGGTAGGTTCTCTCTATGCCCACTTTCTGGAGAATTTTTATCATAAAGGTGTTGAATTTTGTCAAAAGCTTTTTCTGCATCTATTGAGATGATCATATGGTTTTTATTCTTCAATTGGTTATTGTGGTGTATCACACTGATTGATTTGCAGATATTGAAAGATTCTTGCATCCCTGGGATAAATCCCACTTGTTCATGGTGTATGATCCTTTTAAGTTATTGTTGGATTCAGTTTACTTGTACTTTGTTGAGGATTTTTACGTCTATGTTCATCAGTGATATTGGCCTGTAATTTTATTTTGTGGTATCTTTGTCTGGTTTTGATATCAGGGTGATGGTGGCCTCAACAAATGAGTTTGGGAGTAGTCTTTCCCATGCAATTTTCTGTAAGAGTTTCCGAAGGATAGGTATTAACTCTTCTCTAAATGTTTGACAGAATTCACCTAACTGGTCCTGGACTTTTGTTTGTTGGGAGTTTTTAAATCACAGTTTCAATTTCAGTACTTGTTATTGGTCTGTTTATATTTTCTATTTCTTCCTGGTTCTGTCTTGGGAGATTGTACTTTTCTATGAATTTGTCCATTTTTTCTAGGTTGTCCTTTTTATTGGCGTGTAGTTTTGCTTTTAAATAGTAATCTCTCATGATCCTTTGTATTTCTGTGTTGTCCATTGTACCTTCTTCTTTTTCATTTCTAATTTTATTGATCTGAGCCCTCTTCCTTTTCTTCTTGATGATTCTGGTTAAAGGTTTATCAATTTAAAAAAAAATCTTTTCAAAGAACTAGCTTTTAGTTTCATTGATCTTTTCTATTGTTTTCTTCACCTCTATTTCATTTATTTCTGCTCTGATCTTTATGACTTATTTCCTTCTACTAACTCGGGGTTTGTTTGTTTCTCTAGTTGCTTTAGGTGTAAAGTTAGGTTGTTTATCTGAGACTTTTCTTGTTTCCTGATGTAAGATTGTATTGCTATATACTTTTCTTTTAGAACTCTTTGTGCCACAACCCATAGGTTTCTGATTGTTGTGCTTTCCTCTTCATTTGTCTCTAGGTATTTTTTGATTTCCTCTTTGATTTCTTCAGTGATTCATTGGTTGTTTAGTAGCATATTGTTTAGCTTCCGCATGTTTTGTGTTTTTTAGAGTTTTTTTTCTTGAAGTTGATTTCTAATCTCATAGCATTGTGGTCAGAAAAGATGTTTAATATGATTTCAATTTTGTTAAGTTTACTGAGACTCTGTGGCCCAGCATGTGATCAATCCTGGAGAATGTTCCATGTGCACTTGAGAAGAATGTGTATTCTGCTGCTTTTGGATGGAATGCTCTATAAATATCAATTAATTCCATCTGGTCTAACGTGTCATTAAGGGCTGTGTTTCCTTATTCATTTTCTGTTTGGATGATTTGTTCATTGATGAAAGTGGGGTGTTAAAGTCCCTCACTATTATTGTGTTACTCTCCATTTCTCCTTTTATGGTTGCTGGTGTTTGCCTTATATATTGGAGTGCTCCTATGTTGAGTGCATTTATGTTTACAATTGTTATGTCTTCTTGGATTGATCCTTTGATCAATATGTAGTGTCCTTCTTGTCTCCTGTGACAGTCTTTATTTTAAAGTCTATTTTGTCTGATATGAGTATTGCTACTCCAGCTTTCTTTTGATTTCCCTTTGCATGGAATACCTTTTTTCATCCCCTCACTTTCAGTCTATATGTATCCCTAGACCTGAAGTTTTTAGAGTTTTCTTGTGGCAATATGTATTTATAATTAAATTATTGTCAGTTTAATTTTTGAGTGTTTTGTATTTTGGTTTAATAGCCATCTGACCATAAATTGGAAATATTTCAATATCATGAAAAGGAAAATTTGCCACAGCCTAATCCAAAAGTTAGGTTTTTCCTTTGTAAAAATTGAAAATTGCAGCAAGGGAATCATATTTCATATCTAGTATGAAATTTAAATATTAAATTAAAAACAGATATGAAAATTCCACAAACAGCTGAGATAATATTTCAGTCTGAATACCTTGTATTTTTATATCCTGAGAAATAAATTTGCTTGAATTACAGTGTAGGTTATCATCACAAAAGGCAAACTAATTTTCCCTTCTCAAATACTCCAGAAAATCTTCAACAGGGAGAATTGAGGATTCCTTTCAATTTCCAGGAAGAAAAAAATGGAAACCAAAAAAGCACTGTATTCTGTCTGCATCAATTTAGTAAAATTATGAAAAAGCAGAGAAAGTGCCTGCCTTTGCTGACTATTGTGTCCTGCAAATTGCTGACTACCTTTCATATTATGATGCTCAACAAATATCCATAAACTCTGTCTGATATTGGAATTTGATAGAACCACAAAACTATGCTTAGGCTCATGGGTCCAGTTTTCCCAGGGGGGAGATTTTCTCCTCAGTACTGTTGTGAATGCCAAGTCCAACACACATGGAGCAGCATGGCTTGCTGGTGCTGAGTGATATACTGGTGTTTAGGGGTAGGAATTTAGTACTGAGAGTTATTGAGAGATGGGGAGAAAGGTGAGGAGTGAAGAAGGAAGGAACTAATACTATGCATTCCATAGTCTAGACTGTATCTTTCTATCACATTTAATGCCTAGCACTTAGTAGTTACTCTACAATTTTTTTAGAAACATTGGTTGAACTTTCAAAACATTTTCACGTCATTGAAAATTGAGATAGATTTTATTTTCTCCTTCCTTTAAGAGATGGAAGAGCTGAGCTCAAAAGCATAAATGGCTTATGTAAATTTATACAATTAGTGAGTGACAGAACATGATTCAAGGTGAGATTTGTTGGATCCTCAAACCTATCTTCTTTTGGTACCCCCTAAGGAAGGCAAACTATTTGCATAAGAAACAAAAGAGAAAATATAGCAGTTGAAAGAATAAAAGATGCATTGTCATGTAATTATTGAACTGGAAGGACTCTTATGTGTTTGAATTGCCTTATTTTAAAGATGAGAAAATACATCAAGAAACAGGTTAATAAACAGGTTAATTAAGAAACAGGCTAATAAGGTTAATAAATCAAGAAACAGGATAATGAGTCAAAAGTACAATAACAGAAGGTCTTCATATTTTAAGTGATCACAAATCAATAGAAGGCTGAAATTCTTTGTTGAGTTCTACAATTATGTTTTTGAAGACAGGTTTTACATTTAGCGAGTAAATCGACATTATTATTCGCCTTGATATTTTGATCCTCTAATCAGAAACCAAGATAGAAAGCTTTAGAAAAGTTCTCAGTGTCATCACTGTCAAAAATGTGGTCACCATTCTTTGAAATGTATTCATATTTCTTTTTCATCTATTATGTGGTCAACTTTTGTTCAGGTTCCATGCATGCTTTAAAAAAAGCATATATTTTATATTTGTGGAATTCAGGTTTCTCTATTTATTAGAGGATGTTGTTGCTGGTTTTTAATTTCACATTGTCTGTATCCTTGTAGACCTTTTTTTCTACGTTTTGTCATCAGCTGAGAGAGATATTTTGACATGTCCCTATATTTCCTTGTAATTTTTCATGATTTTTAAAAACATTTATCTATGGTTTTAGGTGCACACAAATTCAAAATTGGTATATGTTCTCACTGGCCTCTTCCTTTATCTTATTATGTAATACCCCTTCTTTTCCTTTCTAGTGTTTTATATTTAAATTCAATATCAAAGTATACATTTATTTCTCATGCTTGTCAGCAATAGATATGCACTTTTAATCAAAAACCTCATGTCATTCTTTACATCTGGAAAATTCTCAATCATTCTTAAAATATTATTTCTACCATCCAATGTTTTCTCTCCTATTAAACATATTGTGGCAGTTCTAACCTGTTTTCTATGTTTAAAATTTTTATTTCATTTAAAAATTTAAAAAACTTTCATTAAAAAAATTTACTGTATCCTACATTACTCATTTATTATTTTACTACTATTTTCCTTTGACTGATTTAAGATCAATTTAATTGTACGCATTTAATTTTGTTTTCATTTTAATAATTACATTTTTTAATTTCCTAGTTTCCTAAGGGAATTGTTTTGGTCCACTTCCTCTTGGTTCATATATATCTATTTTTTGTTTCAAAATGTATCTTTTTTTTTTTTGCGGTACGTGGGCCTCTCACTGTTGTGGCCTCTCCCGCTGCGGAGCACAGGCTCTGGATGCGCAGGCCCAGCAGCCATGGCTCACGGGTCCAGCTGCTCCGCAGCATGTGGGATCTTCCTGGACTGGGGCATGAACCTGCGTCCCCTGCATCGGCAGGCAAACTCTCAACCACTGCGCCACCAGGGAAGCCCTAAAATTTATCATTTTTAAAGCAATGTGTTATTAATTTTATACTTTTGGGTCATAACTTTCATATTTTAAAGACAGTTTCTAATTACTCTTCCATTTTGACAGTGAATTTATTTTTCAACTGGTGATTTTGTTGGTCATTTTTCTTTTAACTTTTCTTCTGCCATTGGGAGTATTATTGTAGGGAGCTTATGTTGAATTCAGTATTCCCTCTGCTTCAAGTCCAATAATCAGTTCCAAATTGTTCACCAAGGGCTCCTTTCCTTACATAAATTTGATAAAAGATTAATTTGGAGCAAGTTCCATCCAGGTGGCTTTTCATGCTTTCTTCAAGTATATTTACCTGTGTAGAAGCTGAAGTTCCAGTCAGCTGGGCAGCTGTGTTCAGGCTTTTTCCAGTTAACAGTGAGGTTCTTTGGCTACCCATGTAGAACAGTGAGTCTGCCTGTACTCCTGCGCCATGCTCATGGTTCTTGTTTTCCTGACTACCTCACAAATAACTCTTCTTGCTTTTTATTTTTTATTGAAGTATAGTTGACTTACAGTATTAGTTGCAGGTGTACAACATAGTGATTCAATATTTTTATAGATTATGCACTATACAAAATTATTACAATGTTACTGGCTATATTCCCTGTGCTGCGCATTACATCCCTGTGACTTATTTTATAACTGTTAGTTTTTACCTCTTACTCCCCTTCACCTATTTTGCATCCTTCTGGCAACTGCCAGAATCTGTTTCAGTTTTGTCATACTTGCTCTTTTGTTTTTCAGATTTCACATATAAATGAAAACACAAAATATTTGTCTTTCTCAGACTTATTTCACTAAATGAAATAACTCTTCATACTTCTGGATCAAAATGCTAGAGGATTGAAGCTTAATGTCAGAGTTCTCACAACTCTGGGTTTTTGTTCCTTTTCCGATCCAGAGAGTATTACTTTGTTTTTGAGTCTGGCTACATTTGGTATTTATTATTTATTTATTTTATTTTATAATTTCTGTACTGTGTTTGGAGTGGATGTGGAAGTTCAAAGCATAAATTCAAAGCACTATTTTACAACAATAGTTTACCAAAAGTTTCACATAATTCTCTATACTACTGCCAATATTATATTTCTAACAATCAGATTCAACTTTATCTCTGCTCTGTTTAAACACTTCCACTGGCTCTTTCATCTCAATATATGTCAGTCTCCTTTGGGCAGCATTTAAGTTCGCTGACATTCCCAAGCAAGACCTAATCTATTTGTCTAATCATCTCCTACTATACCTCTCTGACTCCTTAGCCACAGAAAAACTACATTATCCAAGCAGGTCCACCTGCCAAAATCATACACATATTTCAGTCCAAATATTTCATCCAAATAAAAAAAACTTTGAAAGGTCACTGGAATTAAATAATGCCCATGCCTTTATTCAGCACTTTCTATATCCTGCATTTTATTATAATCCACTATATTTCTTTTCATCATGGGATTATAATGTCCTTCATGTGAAAAGCCATGGTTTATTTGTGTAAACATTTTATATAATCATTATAGGTCAATTGACCAAATTACTGAAATTTGGAATCAGCTCTACCAATTTCTAATACATATTCCAATTCAGTATTACAACATTCATCACTGGGGAATATTTACTCTCCATATTTTGAGAAAGATTGATTTTTTGAGTAACTGAGACCTAGGAAGCACATGTAATCTCAGCAATGAAAACTCATACTTATACAAAACTTCTCATGTACCAGATTCTGTGTGAGCACTTAACATGATAACTTCTTTCATCCATGCAACAACCCTATAAGGCAAGTACTATTAGTGTTCCCATTTTACAGATGAAGAAACAGTCATGGAGGCTGGTAATGCACAGAGAAGTGTTGTCTGAAGTTACATAGCTAATAAACTGCAGGCTGGGTCTTGCACAGAGGCAGTCTTTCTCCTGGGTCTATGCTCTTAGCCACCATATCTTACCAACTCTCAATATACATTTGTGACCTCTTAATGGACTAAACAAATGACTGGTGGAAAGATCACTTCACATGGCTTTCAACAAACAAACCAAACAACTATGTGATGGATTCCTTGATTGATTGTATATTCCATGGAGAACTGAAGTTAATGATTTTATCCTGCCATGATAATTTCAACTCCATAGATGTGACATGAGCTCTTTTCTTTCTCTTATAAATGTTCGTGGTTGCATGACTTAAAAAGATTAATTTTCTCAGCTACCTTCTTCTGTATGAAAAAAAAAACTTCAAAAACAAGCACTAACTTAACAATTTGGGTAGAGGGATATGGAAAATAAGTTAATGGTTCTCATTCCTCCATGCCCTATGTTTAACCATATAAAAATGATGAGAAAGGCTGTATTTTCTGGAGGATCACTTCACATGTTTTCAGACAGGAGAAGAGAGGGGAATTAGACATTAAATATATAAATGATTTAATAAGGTTTTTAACAATTTCTGTTACACATTTATATTTGGATAATATTTGTTTGGGCTTGTTGCCTGCAAGAATATATGCTTCTAGAAAGTGATCAATTCTTTCAACACTAAAGGTATCCTGATGTATTTTAAGAGCCCTAGGTAAGTTTTTCATATTTTAGTTTGACTTGTGAAAGCATCATCATCTGTTGATCCATTGCTCAAGGGAGATAAATATAATCTCCAGTTTCCTTCTACATTGAGTGGCTAGAAGAATTACAATGGCTTGGCCTTTGCTAAGTGTTTTTAAAAGTAAACCACACAAGAGTATGACATTTACTCTTGTCTTAATATTGATGGAAAGATTACCAAAGAATGTCACAGATGAAGTGACCTTTTAGATAGACTGTATTATCAACCCATTCATTAATATTATGCAAAAATCAGACTTCTGAATGCAGTGAATCTTCTCACATCTATGAGTTTAATGATTAGTCATGCTCTCTTTGGTAGTTTTTATCATGGCTAAGCTTACCAGTCTTGTGGCAGAACAACTTTCTTCATAAACATTAGCCAAATTATTACATAATAGATACTCACTTAAAAGCTGGGAGCAAGACATACCCGCTAATTATAGCAGTGATTTCATTCACTCAAATTTATGGTGACATTGGTTCTGTCTCTAAGTGTAAACCAACCTACTTGTTTGATTTTCTTTTGACTGAAGGGAACTCACTGAATTGACCAAGCATTTCAAACCAAATTGTCAATGATTCTTTGCTGTTGGAACAGTTGATGTTTCCCATGAAACACCCTTGTGCATTTCTTTGCTTTTGGGTAAAAGGAATTTAATTATAGCTTTGTCCTAAATTCTCTGTTCTTTTAAAAATAACTCCTCTTTCATTAGAGATATTATACCAAGCATGTTTTAAAGATCTGGCTTTAACTACTAAAAGGAATGATCTTTTCCAGTTACATTTAAGCAGAAGTAAAGTATGTTTCTAGTACATTTTCTTTCTTAAAATTAAAATTTTCCCTATATGACACATTCTAAGCTGAATTCTGAGTTCACTCTTTTCTCTCTCTGAAGAGCCAATATTGTAGCCTCTTTTCATTTTAAGATGTCATATGGCATCACCTTTAATTTCAACAGGGAAGTAGACATAGGGGCAAAACAAATACAAAATAAGGAAGCCCAAAGTTTGAGAAAATATCTAAGTTTCACTATTGTTTTTGGCTTATAGCATCTAATTTCTCTGCTAAATGGCACCAGAAAATGTTGATGGATTTTGGCCCTTTTAATGGGAAGGGGAGGGTTATTAAATCATCCAACCCCTCATTTTTGGTACCTCTATCTGTAACAGTTTAGCTCTTAGAGCTTGAACAATCAAATCTAGGCTGTTTAAAATCCCCTTTATTTAAAGTGAAGAGTTTAAAAATATGAGATTTTCAGTTCAGTGGTTCTCACATCACTGTGACTGACCATCCAGAGATCAGAATAGGGAAGATCTCCCATAGGACATTTCTTCCCAACATCAATGAACATTTTATTAAATCAATCAATAAATATGACCTGCTAAATGCAATCAAAATGTTCAGTAGTCTAATGTAGCAGATGAATAACATTGTATAATCAATTGATAATGGTATCTAATAGGTCTGGAGAGAAGCATGAGAGAGGAGAGGGGGTGACTGGAAATCTTCCTGGAGCAGGTGATACCTGAAGCATGCTTTGGAATTTACCAGCTAGAAAATGGGAGGAGGGGGCAGTTTGTGCAGAAAGAAGAGGGATATAAACCAGCATGAATTCTTTGATATAATGATAACTGAACAGTAGAACTGTTTGGTAGCTAATATATAAAATATATGGAATAATTGAAATAATATTACTAAGATGTTAGTGCCATATTGAGGCTCATTGATAATCTGGTTTCCTAAAAGTATTCTGATGATACTGTGTTACTTTCTAAGCAAATATCTTGATTCTACTTTCTATCCTTTGCTAGAAAGTGAAATGAAACCATAGCTAAATGGGGCCTCTGACTTCATCTCTAAAATTCAAGCTATGAATCACAGACATTCACAAGTAAGTCTAATATAAAGTCCATAATATTTTATGGTTATAGCAATGTCTGAAGCTCAGAGTTGCCTTTGATACCTTAGATTTTGGGTATGGTAACCAGAAACAAACCAGCCCTTAGTCACAGCAGAGTTAATAGGATATTGATTATATTCATGAAAAGTGAAAGAAAAAAAGAAAAGCAGTTTTTTATGTAGTATTTCACTATGATAAACGTGTTTGGCCACCTTAGGGTCTTTAAACATAATGTTCTCTCAAGTCACAATGATAGTGCCTCCTGTTGTCAGAAAGTCTTTCTCCTTTCACGTTCTTTAGGATTCAGTTCAAAACTCACCTATTCAGAACCTCCTCGGTGGGATGCCACAGTCCTTGTTCCTCATTGTCTTCACATCCCTGGACTTTCTTTATAGAACTTGCCATGATCTGCAATTACCTTGTTTGTTTATGTGCATCCTTATTCTGGAGTAGATGTCCCATACATGCATGACCTATTCTCCTTTGTACATTAGTATATACCCAAGATACAGGCAGAAGTTCAATAAGGATTTGTGGAAGGAAGGAAGGAAGGAAAAAAAAAAAAAAACTTGTTCAGAGTCGTAGGGAGATGAATGGTGATGGTAAATTTGTGATTCCTTTCCTTGCTTCCTTCCTCCCTCCCACCCTCCCTCTGTTCCTTTCTTCTTTCTTTCCTCCATTTATTCATTCATAGGTCAATGGGCCAGAGTGCCTTTCACACTGTATTCAATACATAATAATATTGCCCCTTAAAATTGTGTGGAAATTAATTTTATATGCATTATTTGTAATTATTTTGGCAATTAACTTGCTCTGCAGCTTCACAGCTGCTCAGTCTCAATTTCTAGTTGATCCTTGGCTGGCAGCAGCTACTAATGCTGTAGCTATGATCCATTATCTCTGTTTATTGGTCACAGTTAATATTGTAAATATTTCTAAATGCCCAGGAGAATTTGCCATTTAAACAAAAATTTGTGTGAAGTTCTTAATAATATCATCTTTAGTTTATTTATTTTACATATCCTCACTTGCATTCATTGGTGATATTCAGCATGGAGCCTGAGAAATAGCAGTAGGAAGAGAAATGCTCTTCCCAATGTTAATTTTACAAATGGTTCCATTAACACTCAGTGCTTTCTTATTTATATATAAGAGCTGGAAACATTTATTTGGCACTGGCTATTCTGTACCATCTACGGTTCTACTAAACAAATCTATACAGAGAAACAGATAAAAATTATACTCTTCTGAGTGCCCATTATATTTGTGTGTATGACATTCAGATTTCTGGATGAGTGTGGTGCCATATGGTATGCACATTGTATTCATGAAGAAATTTTAAAGATTTAGAGAAAGTTATCAGATACCCAGAAAAATATTAATTTTTAAATTTACCACACTATCATGTAAGCTATATGACTCTTAAAAAAATTTAAAAAAAGGAAATACAGTTAGCCCTCCATGTTTGCAAGGTTCTGAACCTTTGGATTCAAACCCCATGAATGGAAAATATTTGGAAAAAACAATTCCAGAAAGTTCCAAAAAGCAAAACTTGAATTTGCCACAAACTGGCAACTATTCACAGAGTATTTACATTGTATTTCCAACTCTTTACATAACAGTTACATTGTATCAGGTATTATAAGTAATCTAGAGATGATTTAAAGTATATGGGTGGGGTGTGAAGGTTACATGAAAATACTACTGCATTACATATAAGGGGCTTGAGCACCCATGGATTCTGGTCTCCTCAGGGGTCTTGGAAACAATCCCCCACAGATACCAGGGGGCAACTGTATACACAGAATAAAATTGTTTAGCAATAACTGTTTGTGAACTTTGGAAATGGAATGAATATATATAAATTCATATATTTACACATATATATGTGTTGAATATATATGTATATATATTCTGTAGATACTGTATTAGTTCTTTTTAAATAAAAAAGAACATTAAAAAAAAAGCACCATTTGTTATAGCAGCTAAAGTGTAAATTTCCAGAAATGCATTATGTTTATATAATCCCTTTATTGGCTTCCAGAATTCTGATTTGCCAAAGAAACTTGAAATGGACTTATCTTTTTCTCAGTTATTACGTTATTGTCTTGGTTAAATAACTCTGATGTAAGGAATACGTAGTTTTATTCATCATAGGTATTTAGTTAAGGAAACCCCTATCAAAATTGTCATAAACTTTTTGATGCGAAGATGTGTCTGTATGTGAGTGTGCATTTATATTAGGTTGTCTAATGTCAAGTGTCAATTCCCTTTACTTATGTAAGTTGTCTAAAAGAATGAAGATGCTGATTCATATAACGTGGATATACATGCTAAAATAAGTTAGTTTTTTTTTTTCAAAATCATGTTTTTTGCCAAATTAAAAAAAATTCCTTTAAAAGAAGGACCCGCTGTGGATAAAATAATTTCATTTTTAACTTAAGTGACTGACATTCTAAGACTGAATATATTTTCATGGTGTTTTTTGCTTGTTGTCATCTTGCTGGTGATCTGTTGAAGACAATCATAATCAATATTTTCACAAGTGTGTTTTACATGGAGAGGTTTTGGATTTTCCAAGAGGGTAGAATCTGGAATCTAGATTCTGGACTAGAGTCTGGACTCAAGATTATAATGATATTTTCAGAAAACATCCCCCTGACTTTAAGCTAATGTGAATTATCTTTGATATTAAGTTTTATGAACTAACTGTTAGCAAAATCTCAGAAATAAACTAGAAATTATCACTTGGCGAGAGCACTTTGATGAAAATCAGGTACTGGAATACAATGGCATTAAATGAATTATAAGTTAAACTAAGACATTGTAGCAATGATTAATAAATACTTTGCTGATACAAATTTTGAATTATAAGGAATTTTGGCCAGGTAGATTTAAAGGATAATATTTAGTAACTATGTTTCCAGAAAAGTAAGTGAATGGAAATTATACAGTAAACAGACTGGAATATAATGATCCACTTAATAGAGATACCACTATGTTAATTAATCCACCTTTAATAAAGGTGAAAATTTTGTAGCTTGGGGATATAAAAGAGATTGCTTAACTTTGTTCACTGATGACTTTCAACTGTCAACTTCCTAATTTTAAAATTAGTACAGAGGAGGTTATCTTCTGTAAAGAGATAGCTTACTAATACTTGTGTTTTGAAACACTTGGCATTACTATTTCTAAATACAATGAATAAATTAGTTATCTGATTTATGAATTTGTCATTAAATTTTAGTTAATTTGTATCATCTTTTGGAGACAAGTTACTTCTGGGTCAGCTGATAAATTAATATCTTGAACTTGTATATTTTTTATAAAGCCTTAGATCTCTTGTGATTCCATAAGACTTCACAGAAGAGTAGTTGTCATCCATATGTGGTAGGTTTAAAAAATAGATTGAATAGTAAAACCCATGACTGTTCCTACTCCAGAAGAGAAGGATCATTGCTAATACAACCTGGGAAAAAAATGCAGAGTAAATGTTTTATTTTTTCCCTAGATAATACTCAAATTAGAAGTTGCTTTCTTCTAACTAAATTATCAGGCTAGTCCAGGTAACCTCTCCCAGCTTTAAAGCATAGTTGAGAAAGAGGAAGAGGGGGAGATAGAAAGAGGAGCATGGAGGGAGAAGGAGAGGAAAGGGGAGTTATTTATATATGAATACACACACACACACACACACACACAAACACGGAGAACAGTTACACTTTTATGTTCTAGTATTTCATAGTTGCAAAGGCAAATAAGTAGCAAAGATTAAAGGGCTTTTAAAATTATTGATCAAATTTTATACTTTGTAATTTTGAGTGACTGCAGATAGAGAAAAAACTGGCTACACTTAGTATAAAATACAAAATATATGAATACTGTTACCTTGTTTAAATTGACCTACAGGGAATGCAGATGAATATCAGTGGCAAAACTCAAAATAATCAAAGTAGAGGATGTGAATGAGACCAGAATAGACATGATTCCTTCCCCAAATCTTCCAGATCCACCAATTCCTTATTGGAGTGGGATTGGAACTAATATCGGGACAATATGCCTTTGGAGTTAATGCCACATGCATTAAGTACATGTTAGCAGTTTCATAAATAATATGTGATTCAGCCCATAATGTAGGCCAATCTAAATTAATATTTACTCTTAACAAAGAACCAAATTGAAATAACTTTCAAAGAATTGTTCTTCTGAATCTGGTGGACACGAGCAGAGAGCAAATTGTGAACAGGTCATGTCAGCAGCACTTCTTAGAAAAATAATACCTTTAGAAGCCAGATTCATGTCTAGAAATCCACACATTAAAAGCACACCATGAGATACAACCTCAAATAGTCAACAAGTGGAAGCATTCTTTATAAGACATATATAATATCATTAAGAAGCTGTCAGTAAAAAATTATTAAAAATAAATATTAACAAATAAGGCAGGTTATTTGAATTTGGACAAAATACTTGTGAAAATGTTTTGTGTTCGTATACATTCACCTTAATATATGACAGGAAAGTCTGCACTTTCAGTGTTGTGTTATGACCTTCAGGCGTTGTTTCATTCCCATGAAAATAATTTAAACATCCTAGTAGTTCAATAAATTTGCGACATCCTGTGGCCTCAAGGATCCATTAGCAGACATATTTTTGAGTGTACTCTTTCCAGAAAAACCTTGCTTAGTAACTCAAACTTTAAATTTTTATTCAGTGGTGGTGCTGAGCACTGTGATAAGTGCTACAGGTACAGAAAATCAAGGGCAGAATCCTTGTCCTGAAGTCATGTGGAGGTCAAGGGCAAAGGTAGGACATAAATAAATCTGTAAAGTTCTAAAAAAGAGGGATCTGTACTCTGGAGGGAAAAAGGAGGCAGCAGAGTGGCTGTGCCCCAGAGCGTCAGGGAAGAGCTAGTAAAAGAATAACCTTTGTGCGGGGCATTTACTGCATTGAAAAGCTGGGGTAAACCTTTCCCCATTTCTATGCAAGAGGCAGAGGCGTATAACAACGGAGAGTCTGTGAAGGGAACTGTGAGTGTCCTACTGTGTAGTCTAGCGTGTGCGGAGCCAGAGGGCTGGCACTTCCACCAAGAAGACAGTGTGTTAACAGTCAGCCTGCCTGGGCCTCTTCTATATCAGGATGGAGACTCTGGATTCCATTTGATAAATTGATTGATAGGGTATAATTTTTACAGTTAAAACATTTTTCCTACAACTAGAAAGTTAGTATTTATTTTTTAAAATGTATTTATTTTATCTACTTATTTTGGGCTGCATTGGGTCTTCATTGCTGTACGTGGGCTTTCTGTAGTTGTGGCCAACGGGGGCCACTCTTTGTTGCAGTGGAGCACGGGATCTAGGTGTGTGGGCTTCAGTAGTTGTGGCTCGTGGGCTCTAGAGTGCAGGCTCAGTAGTTGTGGTGCATGGACTTAGTTGCTCCACGGCATGTGGGATCTTCCCGGACCAGGGCTCGAACCCGTGTCCTCTGCATTGGCAGGCAGATTCTTAACCACTGAACCACCAGGGAAGCCCCCAAAATTAGTATTTATTAGTATGAGAATATTTGGAAAGTATAGACGAGTAAAAAGAATTTGAAAATGCCACCAAATATCTGCCCATTCTATAAACAAAGATGGTAGATACAGTAATACTGGCCTCCCCTACCCCAAATGCCTCTGTCCTAATCCCCAGAACCTGTGATTATGTCACTTTACAAGGCAAAAGAGACTTTGATGATGTGATTTAAATGAGGATTTTTATGACATGGGAGAATATCCTGGATTTCTTGGGCAGGCCCAATGTGATTTCAGGAGTCTTTATGAGAGTTAGAGACAGAGAAGGAGATGTGGCTATGGAAGCCAACGGGTGTGTGTGTGTGTGTGTGTGTGTGTGTGTGAGAGAGAGATTTAAAGATGCTACACCACTGTCTTTGAAAATGGAGACAGGAACCCAGAGTCAAAAAATGCAGGCAGCCTCTGGAAGCTGGAAAAGGTAAGGGAATGGATTGTCCCCTAGAGCCGGGGTCCCCAACGCCGGTCCCCAGCCAGGCCGTACAGCAGGAGGTGAGCAGAGGGCGAGCAAGTGAAGCTTCATCTGCCACTCCCCACTTCTCACATTACAACCTGAACCATCCCCCCCATCCTGCCCCCCATCGGAGGAAAAACTGTCTTCCAAGAAACCAGTCCCTGGTGCCCAAAAGGTTGGGGACCATTGCCCTAGAGCCTCCAGAAGAAGGGCAGTCCTTCAAACATCTTGATTTCAGGACTTCTGACGCCCAGAACTGTAACATAATAAATTTGCATTGTTCTAAGCCACTACATTTCTGGTAATCTGTTACAATATCAATAGGAAACGAATGCAGCAAGTAAGCTCCAAGAGGGCAGGCGTTAAATCTCTCACAGTGATGAATCCCTCTCAGGCTTGCCACACAGCAGGCTTGCCACACAGAACGTGCCGAAAGCTGATTTGGTGATGAATGAGAATTTCATCAGGAACACTAAAACTTACAGAAAGTAAACAAGAGCCTGTATGATTTTTTTAGAAACTGATGTCAAAGAAGGTGTTTTTAAACAGGGGCATGATATGATTAGATTTGTGCTTTAGAACTGTTAACTCTTGTGGATGTGACCTAAAGAAAAGAAGAGAACCCAGCTAAAAGCCTATCCAAAAAGTTTAGGCACAAAGTCATAAAGTTTTTACCAAGACAGAGGCTGATTGGAAGGACAGGAAGGGAGCAGGCACAGAAGCTGTGATTGAAGGTATGTAACAGGCAAGAGGACTTGGTGATTGGGGACCAGCTGGACAGCAGATTCCAGCCTGATTTTTGTTATTAGCCTCCAAGTGTGACCTGTAAGAAGGCATTAAATGATTGGTAGCTCTATTGTTCTAGATTACTTTAGGGGAAAAAAAAGACAAGGATCTGTTGATAAAACATACTATAATTGACCCACAATTGGCTTATTTGAAGTGAAATCTAAGCTGCAGAATTGTGTTACGTGGTTTTTCTTAGAGGCCGAGTACTTATTTATTGGTCACTATGTTAATATTTAAGCTTCTTTTGCTATTTACCTCTTTGTTATTTGAGGAAAATGACATTTTATGCTTTTTATTCTCTGCTGTGAAATGCCATTATTTCCTGAAATGGCTTAGTTGCACTTAATAGTGAAGCTCTGTTTTCTTTGTTTCAAATTGTTTCAAATTGTGTTATATAAAACACAACAGCTGCAGGACAAGACCATAAATGAATGATATTACTCAGTTCACAGCCTTCAAATACTGTGACCATTAAAAACCCTGATGGGTAAATTGCCTGGTATCTCATTTTCAAGGTAAAGAAATGGAGGACAAAGGGAATATGGGGCAGTGTCCTTTCAGCCTAGACAGAACTGCCACAACATCACATAGAAATAAGTTAATTTTGTCTCTATTTTTTGTCAGTGCTGACAAAGGGCAACTTTATTTTAAATTATTACTTAGTATATTCGAACCACACACATCAATACAAGTTCTGCCTAACTAAAGGATAAGGATTCCCCCACAAAGAAATTATTAAATAATTTTTTTCTTTATCAAATTAACAGATTTAAAAAATATTTTACCTTGGGAAAACCCAAAAATTCAGATGGTTAATCTTTCATGATGTCTTACTTTCTTGATCCCAAACCTGCAAACATTGAGCTTGCACCTTCTCTGTGCTAAATTGGGCCAGATTCAAGAATAAAATGGAAGATTAAGAGAAGGTACTATCTGGAAAAGTACAGAATTTAGTGATAAATTTAGATATATACTCAGCTTGTTATGATTAAGTCAGGGGCCTAATGTAATTCTGATCAGGGAGGGATTCAAAGGGGAGTGGGTGGAGGAGGCTTTACAGCCTGGAAGCTCCAGGAAGATGGGATCTATGTATTATTCACACCTAAGCAATGTCAGAAACCTGAAAAGTTTTCAGAATTTTCCTTCAATAAGGAAAATGACTTTTAAGTCAGCCTTGAAAAAATACAGAACATTCCTAGTTAGACAAGAAAGAAAGGTGCTTGAGGTAAAAGTATAAGATACTTGCAAGGTGTGGGTTGTTAGAGACCTAAAATCTGTACTTGCAAGGCTTGGTAGAGATGATGCGGCTGGAAAAGGTTGAAGGGGTTAACACATGAATGGCTTTGTTTGACATGTGAAAGATGTAGGCTTTTTCTTCTTTGTGCATTTAAAAGCCACTGGAGTATCTCTGAAAGATAAACTTTGAGATCAATGAACACTGTTGTAAAGAGAGAATGCGAGATGGATTGGTAGGCAATTAAAATAGTCTGGTGGCAAGAAAACTAGTTTGTAAATCATTGCAATCAAGAGAACTGAAAGGCCTGATAAGACAAAGACATTTATAAGTATGGAAGCATGAGTTTTGTGCTTTGCAAAATAATATTTGTGATTTTCTTAAATTACTGGGTGAATTTCATTCTAACTAACGATACAGGAAAATCATTGGACACTGGACACATCTGAAAATTTTAGTAGAAAAATCCTTTTGGCGGATGCCCAATTATTTTTCAGAATTATCATGAAAAAAGTGAACTCTAACTTCAGAAATAGATTTCACTCGTGTTCAACCAGCAGAAATTCCCAGAAAGTTTACAATCAATCTGGGGGAAAAAAATGCAATACAACAAATTCTAGCAGCTCGTAGGGTAATGCCTCCATCTGCAATTAAGAGATTATCAGTTCACAAAGAAACAGAAGTGAACATAAGAATTAAATCCTACCATTAAAACACATAAGCTGATGATAAGTATTAAACAGAATGTATGTTTCATTCAGAAGTAACATACGATTCTAAATTCTGGAAACATTACTTTTTCCTATTATTTCTCTATAACATAGGAGAGAGTATTTTAATGGAAAATCTCTAACATAGGAAAGAGTATTTTAATGCAAAATCTCTATTTCTAGCAATTTGTTTAAAAGAAGATAGACATTTCAATGAAAGAAGAATATAATAATAACCAGCTCTGAATGCACAGACTTTTAATAAGAATGATCATGACTTGTTTTCTGTTATAATTTGGTACTAATTTAATTGCATGCTTCCTTGGGGAAAAAAAAAGGAGATACACAAAATGAGAGCTGAAACATTATATGTTATATATCTTTGATTTGATCTTTCCTGTATTTGGCAGGGGATACATTAACAAGAAAAAAAGTTTTTCTTAATTGTGGTAATAAATATTTTGACTAATTTTAAATTGATCAACAAATACTTACTGAGCACCTACATGTGCCACTAACTCTTCTAGGCACTGGAGCTTTCCTTGGAGAAAATCAGAAAGCAATGACTAAACAAACTACTGTATGTCAGTTGGTGATAACAACTATGAAGACAAAGCAGGGTGAGTGAGATTAAGAAAACTGGGAGAGTACTAAAATAGGCTAGGTGATCTGAGATGTCCTCTCTGATAAGGTAACATTTGAGCACAGATCGGAACAAAAAATAACGAAGATGTCTGGCAAAAGGATTTTCTACAAGTGTAGAACAAGTGCACAGATCCTGTGCGTGTATTGTGCTTGCCTTGTCCGTTGGTCTGTAGGGAGGTCAATGAGATAGAACAGTATGAACAAGATGGATGGTGGTAGTGGTTGACACAGAACTTTGTACATTACTGTGAGTAAAATGCGATGACTTTGGAAGTTTTGAGCAGAGGACTTAGTTTCCATCTTAAAATAATTACTCTAGCATTTGTGGGACTAGACTCAGGGAATAGAAAAGGTTGGAAACAAGGAATCAGGAGGCTATTGCAGTGGTCCAGGTGAGAAGTGATGTTGGCTTAGGCTCAGATGGTAGCAGTAGGGTTGGTTTTTTTTTTTCTTAATGGTTAGGAATGTATCTTGAAAATTGAGCCTCTAAGATTTCCTGTGTGATTAAGTCAGTATGAGAGGTAAAAAAAAAGAGGAAGAATTCATAGTTTCCAGCATGAGCAGCTGAAGAATGAAGTTGCTGTTTTCTGAGGAGACTGAGAGAGAAGCAAATCTGGGAGGCAGCAGTAGAGATGGGAGGAATCCAATTTGCTTTGCCTATTAGATGTCAAAATGGAAATGTCATCTAAGCAGACATATATATGAGTTTGGATTTCAGGAGAGAGATGTTGCTGGAGACAGAAACTTAGGCGGCCAAAGAAACATAGAAGTTATTTATAGGCATGGGATTTGATGAAATCATCTAAGGAATGAGTGCAGGTGGAGAGGTAAACGTGGCTGACGAAGCACTAGGAAACTATCATTTACAGGTATCTGTCAATTGTTAATGCTTCAGAACAACCGGATATGAAAAGAAGGTCTTCTGAAAGATAAATCAGTTCAAAGTCTAGATTCTAAATATTTCTTAAGATAAGTGGTGGGAATCCTACAAAGCCAAGGGGTGAGTGTAGAATCCCACCTCTGCCGGGTTGTGATGAAGCTTTCAAATTCCCTGCCAGGGTGGTGTCAGACAAAGTTGAGCAGACAGACCTTTATCCCTGCCAGGATGTAATGAGGTCCCATTCTGTTGTTTCGGTGAGGGACGTGGGGGTTGGAGTCTGGACTCCAACCCTTCCCCTCTAGGGCAATGTCAAGAAATCCTTGTGGAGAGTGGGGACTTTCACTCCCACCTAGTGGTAATAAGGACACCCCCAGTCTCCTGGTGTTAGTGAAAGCTTAAGAGGGACCTAGAACCCACCAGAAGTAGTGAGGAATAACCACCCCACCCCCAGTGGCAACAGGCTAAGTGGGGAACCTGGACTTTTACCCACACCTATCAGTACTCAAGTGGTACTTTCCCCTGCAGGGATGGTATCAATGGAAGCCAAGGAAAACAGAAGGTTGAACTAGGATCTAGAGACTCTTAACATAATACCCAAGATACCTGGGTTTCAAATGAAAACCACTCCTCAAACCCCAAACCAGAAAGGTGTCAAAGGTAAAGGGGTGAGGGCGTGTGGATAATCAACAGATGCCAATACCGAGATGGCAAAGATGTTAGAATTAATTGATTAAGGTTTGAGAACAGCTATCATGAAAATGCTTGAACCAGCAATTACAAACCTGCTAGGGGTAGATGAAAAAAATAGCAAGTCTCCACAAAGAAACAGAAGACGTAAAGAAGGTCAGCTAAGAAATATAGGACGTAGTTTACGGTCAGCAGAGAAATTATTTTAAATGGAAAGAACGTCATGAATAAAGTTGTGGATGTGAGAATGTTCACAGTGTCTTTCCACGTGGAGAAGTTTTGGGGTAAGAAAACAAGTGAGGCATCAGGAAAATCAAATCTGACTGCAGAAGGCAAAAAACAGTGAAACAAGCAATAAAAGGCATTCTTTAACTCAATAATTAATTGATGAGAACTTTCAGTGAAGATTAATATGTTCAAGTCTTGGATTAGGGTCTGAAAGTACAAAGGGGTTTAAACTATGCTTCTGCCTTTAAGAAAATTAAAATCTAGATGAGACAGGACACACATGAACACATTTAAAGAAAAAGTCTTCTTGATGAATAGGTAGAACAGTATAGCATTAGAGAATCAGTAGATAAGCAGTACACTATCATTTAACTCAACGCATTTAAACTCAGGTCCTCTGATACATTTTTAGATATAGCATATTTTGGGTTTCAATTTAAGTAATAATCTATAAAATAATGTAAACATATTGTATGCCATCTGGATGCTAGCCTCCTATCTACAGACTGCAAGATTATTTCATTTGTGTGTTATCATTCATTGCATGGCAATCAGTTAACACTGCTTTATTTTAGTGAACTAATGGGAAAAGAATCCAGGTGGACTTAAGAGGTAATTGATGCATTTGAAACCACTGAAGGTAAATGACAACACAGCACATAGAAGGCATGAATGTTTTGGAATATTTTGAATGTAGAAAAGTTTGGAGAGGATTACATCACCTCACATTACAGGGCATTATTTATAGTCCTGCCATAATACTGTGTTCCACAAGATGATGTAATCCACCCAACACTTTTCTTAGGCTTGCCAGTTTGCAAAATGTAGCAATTATTCCAATATTCATAGAGTGGGTGGAATTTATTTTCATTCATCATAATCATTTGAATTATATCAGCGCCATGATTTTGTTAGTATTCGTTGACAATTTATTTGATTTCATCGTTACATAGGCTCTGTAAGGAGAAGGTACTTATACGTAGGCTAATGATACTACTTATTTATATTATACTCTAATGAAAATCACTTAGGTCAACACTGGTGATCTATAGGGTATGCTTGATTTTAAAATGGATCCATGCATTCTTGAAGAAGGAGAAAGAGTGATTTAAGTTGTTCAGCAGACTTGCCTGATGCCGTCAGGGAGTTTATAGTAGATGGATTGCAGCTGGGAGAGGGTGGACCAGGCAGGCATGTCAGATCATCAGAGCAGCCAGGGCTCCGGCGATGAGAATCTGAATTTTGAGCAGCAGAAAGAAGACAGTGGAAAAGGCATAGAAGGAATCCCACTGGCCAGCTTTGGGAGTTGGTAAGTAACAGAAATGAAGGAGCGGTTGGGGGAAAATGAGGGAAAGATTTTGTTTGTTTTATAAAAATAAGATAAACCAAGCAAGAGGAACAATAAAACATCATCCTTCCACCCAGAGAAGCTAAGTGAAATTAGTACTGTGCATAGAAAATGGTTCAAAGATAGGATTGAGTTAAATAAGAACAAAAATTTGCAAAGGAGCACGGTACAGATTAGAGGACAAAATGACATGAAATCCAAACAATATATAAGAGCCACCAGAGTAAAGTGAATTAACCCTCAAAAATTAGGCTCATAAAGTGTGGAGTAGAGTAGATGAAAATTAGAAATTTTCTTAAAGTAAAGCAATTTATCATGATGGACTCCTAGGTAGGTTTTAAAATCTACAGGGTCTCAATAATCACTAAAACATACAAATCTTCAATTAATTTTTAATTTTGCATTTAGATAAATCATTATATCTATACTTCTAATTCTACATGTGAGAAAACTGCAGTTATATTAGATAACAGAAGAGAAATAGCACTACGTTATTTCTATCTGGTTAATGCACTGTGTTAGCATTCATCCACCTGGACAGGAGGATTTTACATATTCTCCAGGGAGATGAATGACCTGGGTTTATAAATTGTGGACCCCAAATTGTGGCTGTTTCTATACATATCATAGACATAGCATTTAAGAACATATCCAGTCAGAGTCAATGATTTTGAGCAAAAAGACACACAGAGAAGACTACGATTGCATAAAATTCTGTCTATCGTGATACAAGTCACAATAGTGTTTACCTCTGGGGTTGGTATTGACGGGCTATACAGTGTGGACAACGTTCTCGCTTGTGACCTGGGGGTGGTTACACACAGGCATATGTGTACAATTTCATTGAGATGTACACTTAAGACTAGTGCACCTTATGTATGCTACCGTGTGTCTATTTTACCTCCCTAGAAAATGAAAAAGAAAAAAGAATAAACAGTGAATCTGTATGTCAGTGTAGCCAACAGAGACAGCAGGAATCCGAAGTTTCATTCTTTTCTAAGGAGAAATACCAGTGATTGAGACCCGGCATGAAGATATCCTTACACCTCCTTTTGGAAATTTTGCTGCACCGTCCAACGCAAATACCAAAAGAAAGTGAAAGGAGCTACTTTCCCACCCGTTAAGGAAGGAAGACATTTCTGGTTTTACATTATGAACCAAAAACTAACGTTTCACCAGCCCTCCCGAATTCCATTCAGCCGACTGACTCTCTGCTTGATGCTGTGCACTTTGACTCAATTCTTAGCAAATGCACATGTGCACAATTCCCACAACAGACATCCTCACACCAGAGCGGGCCGGTGAACTGCGTTATTCACATACTTTTGGGGGGATACTGAGCTCTTCTTCTGCATAGCAGAGAGCATAGCAACTAGAGGCACTGCAGTGGTTCTGGAGAAAATGGAGCCCAAGTAAGGTTTAAAACTGAATAATCATACCCTTATAAATGCCCTAAAGAATATATAAAGAAATTAAACTAGTCAATTGAATTAATTGCAGGAGGCAACCTTCTGGCAAAAGCAAACAGATTCCACTAATTTGTGCCCTCTCTCTGTTTTTACTTAAGATGGAAACTTTGATTAAAAATATCCATTTCTTGTATTCCCACCTGGATGGGTAAAAGAAGATCTGAATACTGTGTCTCATTCAGAGTTTGATAATAGATAGTTGCTTGAGATATTAAGTTCCTACTATATCTTATATAGAAGAACATATGACCTTGATAGGTTTTATTTTGGTTAAGCTCTGCAATACTGCTGACTGTTAACAGTCTTTGCCCCAACAGAAAATAAAGAACTCATGAAGAATATTGCTGATGGATACTATATCATATTTAAGGTGTATCTATAAGATGGATATTAGTATTTCGCTTCACTCTGGCAGAAATCAATTCAGAAATACAAGAACCCGTTTCGGACTTTATATTTTGCCCAGACCCTTACTGTTTAGTTTTTGTGAAAGATCTACATGTAGTGGTGGTGCTGGGTGGATGGGGTTAGGTTGAGAATGGTGTGTCAGAATTCATAATTTGGGTTTTTAATTTTTTTTGTTTTTAAATTTTATTTTATTATAGTTGATTAACAATGTTGTGTTAGTTTCAGGTGTACAGCAAAGTGACTCGGTTATACATATACACGTATCCATTTTTAAATTCTTTTCCCATTTAGGTTATTACGGAATATTGAGCAGAACTCTATGCTATACCATAGGTCCTTGTTGGTTATCTATTTTAAATATAGTGGTGTGTATATGTCAATCCCAAACTCCCAATTTCCAACCCCCCCCTGACCTTTCCCTTTTGGTAACCATAAGTTTATTTTCTAAGTCTGTGAGTCTGTTTCTGTTTTGTAAATAAGTTCATTTGTATAATTTTTTTAGATTCCACATATCAGCGATATCATATGATATTTGGTACAAATATCATATAATTGGGGTTCTTAATTTTATCCAAAGGAAAAATTAGAGGTAAAGAAATTTAGCATTGATGCAGGTACACTCATAAATGGTGGAAATGAAAAGGACTTAGAGAGATCCTCCGTATCAGGGGCAGCAAACTCTGGTCTGCAGGCCAAATCCAGCCTGCCACCTAATTTGTATGGCCCAGGAGCTAAGAATGAATTTTATACATGAAGATATGGCATCGATTTGATGATAGGAAACATTACTGTTGCACTCCAACTCAGCAAAAGAGTATCCTTTCTCAAAAGGCTTCTATTTTTTTTCATTAGTAGACATATAAACACAAACTTGCTCTTAATTACTACTATTACTGTTTTAAATTATGTCAAGAAAAAATTTTTTCTTTTTATATAAATATCTGCATAATATCCTTGATTTTGCTTCCCACACAGCCTAAAATATTATTATCCGGTCCTGTGGAGAAAATGTTTGCTGAACCCTGACCTACAGTAGTGGTTCTCAGACTTTATTATGAATCAGAATCACCTGGAGTGCTTGTTAAATCACAGCTATCTTGGTCACATCCCCAGAGTACTGACTCAGCAGGCCTGGTATGGGACCCAAGAATTTGCATTTCTAACAAGTTCCCAGGTGATGATGATGCTGCAACCCTGGCATCACATGTTTGAGAACAACTGATCTAGAACAGTCCCTACATTGGAGGAAACTGAGGCCCAATAAATTAAATCACCAGTCTAGGCTGAATTATATGGCAAATATAGATTTCGGTCTCAGGTTTAGAGTTCTTTTCAGCAGAACCAGACTTTTCTAGGCCTAATGAATTACATACAGATCAATGAATTAAGAGAGAAAAGTCAAACTGAAATCTATTTGTGGAATGATGTCTCAAGGGTGTAAACCCTATTTTTTTGTGGGATCCTCCCGGACCGGGGCACGAACCCCTGTCCCCTGCATTGGCAGGCGGACTCCCAACCACTGCGCCACCAGGGAAGCCCCAGCCTAATGACTTTTGAAAGCTGTTTGCAAGGCTACATTAAGCAGTCATTAGAAATTTGTATGGAGACACAAAAGACCCCAAATAGCCAAAGCAGTCTTGAGGGAAAAAAAAGGAGCTGGAGGAATCAGACTCTCTCACTTCAGACTACACTACAAAGTTACAATAATCAAGACAATATGGTAGTGGCACAAAAACAGAAACATACAGCAATGGAACAAGATAGAAAGCCAAGAGATAAACCCACGCACATGTGGTCAACTAATCTATGACAAAGCAGGCAAGGATATACAATGGAGAAAAGACAGTCTCTTCAATAAGTGGTGCTGGGAAAACTGGAAAGCTACATGTAAAAGAATGAAATTAGAATACTTCCTAACACCATACACAAAAATAAACTCAAAATGGATCAGAGACCTAAATGTAAGACTGGACTTTATAAAACTCCTAGAGGAAAACATAGGAAGAACACTGTTTGACAGAAATCACAGCAAGATCTTTTTTGATCCACCTCCTAGAGTAATGGAAATGAAAACAAAAATAAACAAATGGGACCTAATGAAACTTTTAAAAGCTTTTCAACAGCAAAGGAAACCATAAACAAGACAAAAAGACAACCCTGAGAATGGGAGAAAATATTCGCATACGAATCAACAGACAAAGGATTAATCTCCAAAATATATAAACAGCTCATGCAGCTCAATATTAAGAGAACAAACAACTCAATCCAAAAATGTGCAGAAGACCTAAATAGACATTTCTCCAAAGAAGACATACAGATGGCCAAGAGGCACATGAAAAGCTGCTCAACATCACTAATTATTAGAGAAATGCAAATTAAAACTACAATGAGGTATCACCTCATACCAGTTAGAATGGGCATCATCAGAAAATCTACAAACAACAAATGCTGGAGAGGGTGTGGAGAAAAGGGAACCCTCGTGCACTGTTGGTGCAAATGTAAATTGATACAGCCACTATGAAGAACAGTATGGAGGTTCCTTAAAAAACTAAAAATAGAATTACCATATGACCCAGCAATCCCACTACTGGACACATACCCAGAGAAAACCATAATTCAAAAAGAAACATGCACCCCAGTGTTCATTGCTGCACTATTTACAATAGCCAGGTCATGGAAGCAACCTATTTGTCCATCGACAGGTGAATGGAAAAAGAAGTTGTGGTACATATATACAGTGGAATATTACTCACCCATAAAAAGGACTGAAATTGGGTCATTTGTAGCGACGTGGATGGATCTAGAGACTGTCATACAGAGTGAAGTAAGTCAGAAAGAGAAAAACAAATATCGTATATTAACGCATATATGTGGAACCTAGAAAAATGGTACAGATGAACGGGTTTGCAGGGCAGAAATAGTGACACAGATGTAGAGAACACATGTATGGACGCCAAGGGGGAAAAGCGGTGGTGGCGTGGGGGTGGTGGTGTGATGAATTGGGCGATTGGGATTGACATGTATACACTGATGTGTATAAAATGGATGACTAATAAGAACCTGTTGTATAAAATAATAAGTAAAATGCAAAAATTCAAAAAATAAAAAAAAAAGCAGTTATTAAATTCATTAGCCTGTAAGCAACATGTGTCTGACCCAGAATCAGTAAGAAGACCATGGGGAAAATACCCATGCAGTGAATTTTATATGGCAGCTTATTAATCTAAGGAGACTGTTCCACACTGATGTCAACAAAATTAACAACCTGCCCATTGCTTCTCATTCTCATAGTGTCCTTTCTTATCCCCCAAATAAACCGTATAAAGAAGTCTGAAAAAGAAAATCTCTAAAAAACCTGAGGAAAGAGCTTGGTAATTCTGTCAGCATTACAGAGTGATTTTTGCAATTAAATTCCACAGAGTGTGTGGCCTTGGTCATGACATGTTAAACTCAAATTTTCTATAACTTTTGCTTGGAAATCGGAGAGTGAAATTACTTCATCCATTGTAATGATATAAATTTAAGTCTTGAATCCTTTCCACATAAAATTGAACAATTTATTTCCATTGTAATTTTTGGCTTATTAATTGTTATAGGTAAAGGGAAAATCATTACTCAATATTATTGAAAAAGAGAAAAGAAATAGGATCAATATAATGAGGTTAATAATCCTGAAAATAAATACAAACAAACATAGGTAATATCAACCCATCTCATGGCCAAATGGTTGCAGTGGTCAAAGAATGGCCACCCTATGTTCAGAGCAGTTATCACTCATAATGTTCTGCCCATGGTAATTATAATCCCATAATTTCTCCATACACTATTTGCCAGATAAGGTTCTAAGCATTTAGATTTTTTCCAAATCTTTACAACAATTCCATAAAGTAAGTACAATTATCATTTGTATTGTTTCCACAAGGGATGGAAAAATAAGAAACTAGGCTAATATTACTGTAAAGTAGTGGTTCTCAATCAGGGAACGATTGGCATTGTGTCCTCCAGGGGACATTTATCAATGTCCAAAATGAGGTATTTTGGGTGTCACAACTGTAAGAAGGGGAGTACCAGTAGGATCTAGTGGGTAGAGGCCGGGATAATGCTAAACATCCTCTCATACACAGGACAGCACCCACAACAAATAATGGTTTGTTCCAAAGTGTAGCTAGTGTTGAGATTGAGAAACTCTGCTCTAGAACCTTTGCCTTTAACTTGTACAATATACAGTTTAGAAGGACCAAGACTCCTCTGGTGCCTGAAAGTGACTTGATATATAAATTTGGCAGCTGCTAGGTAACTCCTCAGTATCTCTTAGGCAGAGAAGCTTTCTTGTATTTGTTAGACTGGCATAATACTAGGCTTCTTTGTTTTCTATAATGTTCCAGGTTTCGTAACTGGAGAAACTAAGGACAAAATACTAAGGCTTTATGAGTTTGGGAGGTAAGCTTCTATCTTTCCTTCTGGTTCATTTTATTAAAAAATAATGAGGTTGTGGATGACCAGATTTTGAAACTTTTAACTGGTAGTATATCTAGTCAGTAGTAGTATGGAGCATATTGCTTATGCTAAGACCTTGTCCATTTATTTTCCTTTTTGTACACTTATCTGTCAAACTAAACTTTTTTTAAACACTTTTTATACATTTCTCCCACCCTCCAGCTCTCACTTCTGGTAACCATCAATCCGTTTTCTGCATCTATGAGCTTATTTTTTTTAGATTATATATGAGAGAGATAATATGGTATGTGTCTTTCTCTGATTTATTTCACTGAGCACAATGACCTCAAGGTCCATTCATTTTGTTAGAAATGGCAAGATTTCATTCTTTTTTTTTTTTTTTTGTGGCTGAATCTTTACTACTAAATATATCTTTTTGAGTTAGTGTTTTCATTTTCTTTGGATAAATATCCAGAAGTATAATTGCTGGATGATAAGGTATTCTCTTTTTAATTTTTTGAGGAAGTTCCATACTGCTTTCCATAGTGGCTGCATCAATTTATATTGCCACCAACATTGCAAGAAGCTTCACTTTTTACCACATCCTCACCAAAACTAGTTATTTCTTGTCTTTTTGATAATACCCATTCTAACAGGTGTGAGGTGATAGCTCATTGTGGTTTTGATGTGCATTTCCCTGATGATTAATGATGTTGAGCCATCTGTGTATCTTCTTTGGAAGAATGTGTATTCAGATCTTATGCCCATTTATTAAATCAGATTTTTTTTTGTTTTGGCTATTGAGTTGTATGAGTTCTTTATATATTTTGTTTATTAGCCCCCTCATCAGATTCATGATTTGTAAATATTTACTCCCATTCAGTAGGTTGCCTTTTCATTTTGTTGATGGTTTCCTTTGATGTGCAAAGCTTTTTAGTATGATGTAGTCCCACTTACTTAATTTTTAATCTCAAGCCAATATCCCTGATGAACATATATGCAAAAATCCTCAACAAAATATTAGCATTCCATCTGAAAGCAGAATACACATTCTTCTCAAGTGCACATGCATTCCCCAGGATTGATCACATGCTTGGCCACAAAGTCTCGGTAAATTTAAGAAAATTGAAATCATATCAAGCATGTTTTTTGACCACAACACTAAGGTTAGAAATCAACTACAAGAAAAAAAAAACCCTGTAAAACACACAAACATATGGAGGCTAAACCATATGCTACTAAATAACCAATAGAGAGCACTGAAGAAATCTAAGAGGAAATCAAAGAACACCTAGAAACAAATGAAAATGAAAGCATGATGATCCAAAACCTATGCAACACAGCAAAAGCAGTCCTAAGAAGGAATTTCATAGCAATACAATCTTACCTCAGGAAACAAGAAAAATCTCAAATAAACAACCTACATTACACCAAAAACAACTAGCCAAAGATCAAACAAAACCCCAAGTTATCAGAAGGAAAAAAATCATAAAGATCAGAGCAGAAATAAATGAAATAGAAAAACAATAGAAAAGATCAATGAAACTAAAAGCTGGTTCTTTGAAAAGATAAACAAAATTGATAAACCTTTAGCCAGACTCATCAAGAATAAAAGGGAGAGGGCTCAAATCAATAAAACTAGAAATGAAAAATGAGAAGTTACAACAGACACCACAGAAATACGAAGCATCATGAGAGACTACTACAAGCAACTATATGCCAATAAAATGGGCAACCTGGAAGAAATGGACAAATTCTTAGAAAGATACAACCTCCCAAGAATGAACCTGGAAGAAATAGAAAATATGAACAGACCAATCACAAGTAATGAAATGGAACATGTAATTAAAAAAACAAGTGTCCAGGACCAGATGGCATCACAAGTGAATTCTATCAAATATTTAGAGAAGAATTAACACCCATCCTTCTGAAACTTTTCCAAAAAATTGCAGAGGAAGGAACACTCCCAAACTCATTCTATGAGGCCACCATCACCCTGATACCAAACCAGACAAAGATACCACAAAATAATAAAATTGCAGGCCAATATCACTGATGAACATAGACCAAAAATCCTCAACAAAATACTAGCACACTAAATTCAACAATACATTAAAAGGATCATACACCATGATCTAGCAGGACCTAGTGGGATTTATCCCAGGGATGCAAGGATTCTTCAATATCTGCAAATCAATCAGTGTGATACACCACATCAACAAATAGAAGATTAGAAACCATATGATCATCTCAATAGATGCAGAAAAAGCTTTTGACAAAATTCAACACCCATTTATCATGAAAACGCTCCAGAAAGTAGGCATAGAGGGAACTTTCTTTTTTTTTTTTTTTTGTGGCTGAATCTTTACTACTAAATATATCTTTTTGAGTTAGTGTTTTCATTTTCTTTGGATAAATATCCAGAAGTATAATTGCTGGATGATAAGGTATTCTCTTTTTAATTTTTTGAGGAAGTTCCATACTGCTTTCCATAGTGGCTGCATCAATTTATATTGCCACCAACATTGCAAGAAGCTTCACTTTTTACCACATCCTCACCAAAACTAGTTATTTCTTGTCTTTTTGATAATACCCATTCTAACAGGTGTGAGGTGATAGCTCATTGTGGTTTTGATGTGCATTTCCCTGATGATTAATGATGTTGAGCCATCTGTGTATCTTCTTTGGAAGAATGTGTATTCAGATCTTATGCCCATTTATTAAATCAGATTTTTTTTTGTTTTGGCTATTGAGTTGTATGAGTTCTTTATATATTTTGTTTATTAGCCCCCTCATCAGATTCATGATTTGTAAATATTTACTCCCATTCAGTAGGTTGCCTTTTCATTTTGTTGATGGTTTCCTTTGATGTGCAAAGCTTTTTAGTATGATGTAGTCCCACTTACTTAATTTTTAATCTCAAGCCAATATCCCTGATGAACATATATGCAAAAATCCTCAACAAAATATTAGCATTCCATCTGAAAGCAGAATACACATTCTTCTCAAGTGCACATGCATTCCCCAGGATTGATCACATGCTTGGCCACAAAGTCTCGGTAAATTTAAGAAAATTGAAATCATATCAAGCATGTTTTTTGACCACAACACTAAGGTTAGAAATCAACTACAAGAAAAAAAAAACCCTGTAAAACACACAAACATATGGAGGCTAAACCATATGCTACTAAATAACCAATAGAGAGCACTGAAGAAATCTAAGAGGAAATCAAAGAACACCTAGAAACAAATGAAAATGAAAGCATGATGATCCAAAACCTATGCAACACAGCAAAAGCAGTCCTAAGAAGGAATTTCATAGCAATACAATCTTACCTCAGGAAACAAGAAAAATCTCAAATAAACAACCTACATTACACCAAAAACAACTAGCCAAAGATCAAACTAAAGATCAGAGCAGAAATAAATGAAATAGAAAAACAATAGAAAAGATCAATGAAACTAAAAGCTGGTTCTTTGAAAAGATAAACAAAATTGATAAACCTTTAGCCAGACTCATCAAGAATAAAAGGGAGAGGGCTCAAATCAATAAAACTAGAAATGAAAAATGAGAAGTTACAACAGACACCACAGAAATACGAAGCATCATGAGAGACTACTACAAGCAACTATATGCCAATAAAATGGGCAACCTGGAAGAAATGGACAAATTCTTAGAAAGATACAACCTCCCAAGAATGAACCTGGAAGAAATAGAAAATATGAACAGACCAATCACAAGTAATGAAATGGAACATGTAATTAAAAAAACAAGTGTCCAGGACCAGATGGCATCACAAGTGAATTCTATCAAATATTTAGAGAAGAATTAACACCCATCCTTCTGAAACTTTTCCAAAAAATTGCAGAGGAAGGAACACTCCCAAACTCATTCTATGAGGCCACCATCACCCTGATACCAAACCAGACAAAGATACCACAAAATAATAAAATTGCAGGCCAATATCACTGATGAACATAGACCAAAAATCCTCAACAAAATACTAGCACACTAAATTCAACAATACATTAAAAGGATCATACACCATGATCTAGCGGGACCTAGTGGGATTTATCCCAGGGATGCAAGGATTCTTCAATATCTGCAAATCAATCAGTGTGATACACCACATCAACAAATAGAAGATTAGAAACCATATGATCATCTCAATAGATGCAGAAAAAGCTTTTGACAAAATTCAACACCCATTTATCATGAAAACGCTCCAGAAAGTAGGCATAGAGGGAACATACCTTGATTTAATAAAGGCCATATATGACAAACCTACAGCCAACATCATACTCACTCAACAGTGAAAAGCTAAAAGAATTTCCTCTAAAATCAGGAACAAGACAAGGATGTCTACTCTCACCACTTTTATTCAACATAGATTTAGAAGTCCTAGCCATGGCAATCAGAGAAGAAAAAGGAATCCAAATTAGAAAAGAAAAAGTACAACTATCACTGCAGATGACATGATACTACACATAGAAAATCTTAAAGATGCTAACAGAAAACTACTAGAGCGCTTCAATGAATGTGGTAAAGTTGCATGATACAAAACTAATACACAGAAATCTGTTGCATTTCTATACACTAACAATCAACGATCAGAAAGAGAAATTAAAGAAACAATCCCATTTACCGTCACATCAAAAAAAAAATACCTAGGAATAAACCTAGCCAAGGAGACAAAAGTTCTGTACTCTGAAAACCATAAGATGCAGATGAAAGAAACTGAAGATGACACAAACAGATGGAAAGATATACCATGTTCTTGGATTGGAAGAATCAATATTCTCAAAATGACTATAATACCCAAGGCAATCTACAGATTCAAGGCAATCACTATCAAATTACAAGTAGCATTTTTCACAGATGTAGAGCAAATAATTTTAAATTTTGTATGAAAACACAAAAGACCCTGAAAAGGCGAAACAATCCCGAGAAAGAACAGAGCTGCAGGAATCATGCTCCCTGACTTCAGACTATACTACAAAGGTACAGTCATCAAAGAGGTATGGTACAGGCACAAAAACAGTAACATAGATCAATGGAACAGGATACAAAGGCCAGAAATAAACCCACACATCTATGGTCAATTAATCCACAACAAATGAGGCAAGACTATATAATGGAAGAAAGACAGTCTCTTCAATAAATGGTGCTGGGAAAAATGGACAGCTATATGTAAAAAAATGAAACTAGAACATTAACACCATACACAACAATAAACTCAAATGGATTAAAGACCTAAATGTAAGACCAGACACTATAAAACTCTTAGAGGAAAATATAGGAAGAACACTCTTTGACATAAATCGCTGCAATATCTTTTATGACCTGTCTCCTAGAGTAACGGAAATAAAAACAAAATAAACAAATGGAACCTAATTAAACTCAAAACCTTTTTTGCAGCAGAGGAAATGACAAACAAAACTAAAAGACAACACACAGAATGGGAGAAAATATTTGCAAACGATGTGACCCACAAGATATTAATCTCCAAAATTTACAAACAGCACATGTGGCTCATTATCAAAAACAACAAGCAACCCAATCAAAAAATGGGCAGAAGACCTAAATTAACATTTCTCCAAAGAAGATATACAGATGGCCAAGAGGCACATGAAAAGGTGCTTAACTTTGCTAATTATTAGAGAAATGAAAATCAAAACTACAATGAGATATCACCTCACACCGGTCAGAATGGCCATCATCAACAAGTCTACAAATAATAAACGCTGGAGAGGGTGTAGAGAAAAGGGAGCCCTCTTACACTGTTGTTGGGAGTGTAAATTGGTACAGTCACTATGGAGAACAGTATGGAGGTTCTTTAAAAAACTAAAAATAGAGCTACCATATGATCCAGCAGTCCCACTCATAACAGAGGAAAACATGGTTCGAAAGGATACATGCACCCCAATGTTCATTGCCGTGCTGTTTACAATAGCCAAGACATGGAAGCAACCTAAATGTCCATCGACAGAGGAATGGATAAAGAAGATGTGGTACATATATACAATGGAATATTACAGTCATTAAGAAGAATGAAATAATGCCATTTGCAGCAACATGAATGGACCTGGAGATTATCATACTAAGTGAAGTAAGTCAGATGGAGAAAGATAAGTATCATATGATATCGCTTATATGTGGAATCAAAAAAATATACAATTGAACTTATTTACAAATTAGAAACAGACTCACAGACTTAGAGAATGAACTTGTGGTTACCAGGGGGTCAGGGTAGCGGGGGAGGAATAGATTGGGAGTTTGGGAATGACATGTACATACTGCTATATTTAAAATAGATAACCAAGAAGGACCTACTGTATAGCACAGGGAGCTCTGCTCAATATTCTGTAATAACCTAAATGGGAAAAGAACAGATACATGTATATGTATAACTGAATCACTTTGCTGTACACCTGAAACTAACACAACATTGTTAATCAACTATCCTCCGATACAAAATAAAATTAAAAAAAAGAAAATCATATCTCAATACCTATAGAAAATGCATTTGAAAAAAATTTAACATCCATTTATGGTAAAAAGTCTCAACAAACTTAGAGGGAACATATTGTAACATAATAAATGTTGTATATGACAAGCCCAAAGCTAATGACACTTTTCCTCTAAGATCAGGAACAAGACAAGGACACTTACTGTCACTACTTTTATTCAACATAGTATTCAAAGTCCTAGCCAGAGCATTTAGGGAGGAAAAATAAAAGGTATACAAATTGGAAAGGAAGAAGTAAAATTGTCATTATATGCAGATGACATATTATATATAGAAAACCCTAAAGACTCCATCAAAAAACTGTTAGAATTACTAAACAAATTCAGTAAAGTTGCAGGATACAAAATCAATGCACAAAAATCTGTTGAGTTTGTACACACTAATAACAAACTATCAGGAAAATAAAGAAAACAATTTCATTTACAGTTGCATCATAAAGAGTAAAATACCTAGGAATAAATTTAAGCAGGGAGGTGAAAAATCTATTAAAGTCTATAAGACATTAATGAAAGAAACTGAAAAAGATACAAATGAATGGAAAGATATTCCATGTCCATGAATTGAAAGAATCAACATTGTTAAAATTGATTACATAATACACAAAAAATCTACAGGTTCAATGCAATCTCTATAAAAATGCCAATGGCATTTTTCAAAGCAATTGAACAAATAATCCTAAAATTTTTGTGGAACCACAAAAAAACCCAAATAGCCAAACCAATCTTGAGAAAGAAGAACAAAGCTGGAGGCATCACACTCCCTGATTTCAAACTATACTACAAAGCTACAGTAATTAATACAGTATGGTACTAGTATTTAAATAGACACATAGATGAATAGAACAGAGAGCCCAGAAATGAATCCATACATATGCGGTCAGTTAATTTACAACAAAGAAGCCACGAATATACAATGGGAGAAGGAGCGTCTCTTCAATAAATGACTTTGGGAAAACTAGGCAGTCACATGCCAAAGAATAAAACTTGACCACTACATTATACCACTTATATTAAAGTTATTTTATCTTAAAAATAACCCAAAATGGATTAAAGACTTGAATGTAACACCTGAAACCATAAAACTAAAAGAAAACATAGGTGGTAAGCTCCTCGACATAGGCATTGGCAATGGCTTTTTGAATCTGGCAACAAAAGCAAAAATAAATGAGACTGTAGGTACCCCTTCAAATGTTTCCACACATTGACACAGTCATGAAACAGTATGCTTTCTCTAGCCCAGTCTTTGGAATGTGTTCACTCACAGTAGCAGAAAAATGTTCATATCTTAGGTTGTACTTCTAATGAAAGATGAATTTTATTATGGCATAGCAAAAGGTTTCTAAGTATCAATTTTTCATAAACAGTACATTATGTCCTTCATTATTACCTTAGAAGAGCTGCTTCCAACTAGAAGCATGTCTATTTTAAGCAACTGGTGAAAATAGAAATCCTAGAACAATGTAAGTAATAAGTATTTTCCTCATTCTTTTTTGTTTCTACAGAAATGCTTTTAGTGTGGGAGTGTTGTAGACATAGCATTGTTAAAGGTCACAAAACATACATATCATACTTGGTTATAAACGAGAGAGATAATGGGTTACCTAATGGTTCAGATCTCTGAGAGGGAAAATGCAATAACATGACACTATACAGACCTAAAGCCTTTCCATTGTTTTGGAGTTTGTGCTTAGTTCAGAATAAACTGAATTTAAGAATTAGTCCTCTTTGGGACTAAGGGTCATGTGAGCCTGAGCGATTGCCATAAGTATAGAAAATTATTTAAATACTAGGAGTGGTACGTTGATTCAAGAGAGCTCTAAGGAAGTACAGATACTAAAACATTAATAAAGACAATCTCCTTTCATGCAACTAGAAGATGCTAGTTGTACAGCCGTACCTGGTCTCTTAATTCCTCTTCTTAAGACTTATTGTCCTCTCATTTTCTGCGTTATCTGCCCTGCTTTTCCCTTCTTTTTCTTTTCCTCTTCTAACATTACCTTTTCTCCTCTGTAATATTGTTTCAAGGAGGTTTAACTCAAGAAAGGAAAACGGAAAATGACAGAATTCACTAATATATAATCACCTTGACATAAATACCCTTAAGAAGGACAAGGCAAAAGAAAATGCATTTGTCTAGAGAATATCATCACAAGTTGGAGATATAGCCAGTTTTCTCATAGTTTACAAAATGATTGAGAGGAAGCATCTTCTTCCTAGAGTCCTAGGAATCAGCATTAATATGTCTCTTCTTTTTATTACTTTTCACATTGTGTAGAAAAGAAAAGCTTAAAACTTTTCTAACTATTATTTGGAAATTGAAGAGATCATTATGGAGACACTCATTCAAATGCTCTGTTGAGATTATTCTGGTTCATCCTACCTTTTGTGTCTGTGGATAGAAGCGAAAAAATATTCAGTCCAACTTCAATACTTGTGGCAATTATAAAGCTGCAGAGCTTAGTGAACCAGACTCTAGCTGGGAGAGAAGTAGTCTGGCTCAGGAGCTTCTACTATAAAGCTCCCATGGATTTTTTTGTTGTTGTTATATGTAAATTTATTTATTTATTTTTGGCTGCTTTGGGTATTCGTTGCTGCACGCGGGCTTTCTCTAGTTGTGGCAAGCGGGGGCTACTCTTTGTTGTGGTGCGTGGACTTCTCATTGCGGTGGCTTCTCTTGTTGCAGAGCACTAGCTCTAGGCACGCGGGCTTCAGTAGTTGAGGAACCTGGGCTTCAGTAGTTGTGGCATGCGGGCTCGTTAGCTGTGGCTCAGGGGCTCTAGAGTGCAAGCTCAGTAGTTGTGGTGCACGAGCTTAGTTCCTCTGTGGCATGTGGGATCTTCCTGGACCAAGGATCGAAGCCATGTCCCCTGCACTGGCAGGCGGATTCTTAACCACTGCACCACCAGGGAAGTCCCACTCCCATGGGCACAGAGAATCTGGCCCTCTAATTTTTCCCCAATACTTGCTATCATTCATTATGCAACTATGAGAAAAGTTGAGTTGAATTTTCTGAATAGGTTTCTTTCCTTATTGAATTATACAAACTAGTGGCTCTTTGAATTTCAGAGGTCATTCAGCATAATTACATATTGCTCTATTTTCTACTCATGTGCCTCCTGCATTTCACTGAACTAAAATTATAGCAAATATGTTCATTGAAATGTTACTGGAAACCATATAAACCAGTCGAGAGAAGCATATTAATGTTAATATATATCTCTATATACTTTAGAAACATTAAACATTTTGTCAGAATCAATTGACCCCTTGGTGTCTGAAGTACTGTGCTTAATAGTCACATTTAAATGGTGTTGTCACTTAATTCCATCACAAAGGACACTAAGCAAAACTAAAGGTCTTACAGATACTGTGCAAGATAAAATAGCATGCATTGTTTTCTCATAAAAAATGAAAGTGTTTTGTATGTAATGGCATTCTAAATATTATTAGGTAGTTAATATGACATGATTTAACAAACTTCCACCTCTGTTAGCAATACCTAGCAATGTTGTAAGAGTATGATATAAGAGTATATTGAATATAATATACCATATACTCAAAGGATGGCCCAATGGTTCCTTAATTAATATCTAAAATATGCTTTTTAAAGTAATAAGCAAATTCCCTTTAGTTTACATTTTACCAATTTGGTGTAAGACAGCTATGCTGTTAATTTGGTTTTCCTGGTGACATTTAATAATCCAGTAGACACCCTAAAATCTCTTAGAATATAAAAGCAGTCCAACTTGAAGACACAGGGTGGGGAGGGGGAAGCTGGGGAGAAGTGAGAGTAGCATGGACATATATACACTACCAAATGTAAAATAGATAGCTAGTGGGAAGCAGCTGCATAGCACAGGGAGATCAGCTCTGTGCTTTGCAGCCACCTAGAGGGGTGGGATAGGGAGCGTGGGAGGGAGACGCAAGAGGGAGGGGATATGGGGATATATGTATGCATATGGCTGATTCACTTTGTTGTACAACAGGAACACAGAATTGTGAAGCAATTATACTCCAATAAAGATCTATTAAATAAATAAATATGAATAAATAACCTAGGAAACAAATAGGCTTTTCCAAACCTTAAAAAAATAACAGTCCGAGAGTATATCAGTATATTCTTGCCTGGCCAAGAACTCCCCATATATATTTGGAACAGTGCCCACAATCAATGGTGCAAGAGGCCTGAAAAAGCTTTTTTTTGTTGTTTTTTTGGTTTGTTTTTGTTTCTACTTCTGAAAGGTAAATACAGAATGGATGTTTCAAAGTAAAAGCTGAAACTGATACTCTCCTGACAAACTAATATTCAAAATATCATTAGAACTAGAGAGATGAAATCAAGATTCATCCGTGTCCTTCATTCATTCATTAAGTCATCCAGCAAACATTTAAATGCCTACTCAAAAGAGAGAAAAAAATGTACTGGATGCTTAAAATAGTATCACGTTCATAAATACAATGGTGTGGAAAAGAGTATTTCTGTCAAAAATTAAAGACAGAAATACCCTTTTAAATTTGATTGTGTTCCAAAATCAGACTTTTATAATTTAAATAAAATAAAAATAATTGCATATTTAAAAATGTTCTCAGGGTTGATTAAATGACAGATGCCAGTTTCTTCAGCTTTTCACTTCAGAATAAAACTTGTTATTGTTTTAGCAATAATGTCGTATATCAAACTAGCTTAAGTGCCAAGTGTATAGTTAATGATTTAAACTCAAGGAGAAACTGGCAACATGTCATTTTCCATTTCCCACTTTTAAGACTGTTTCTTGTGGTCGTATGAGGTAGACCAGTAGAGCATATCATATTAAATCTTCTTTTCAACAAGAAGTCTTTATTACATATTCACGCAATTCATAGACTGGCTCAGGCCTTCATTTTTCTGGTTATCCAAAGAAAATTGAAGTTACTAAATAGGTATATATGTATTTTAATTGTGGAAAATAATTTACAGTCAAAGTAACTGCCTGCTATGTGTCATATCACTGGCTCATTTTATGGTTGAGCTACAAGCTTCTAAAAAAAAAAGGATTTATAACAGAAATGCTTACAACCTCTCAGCTGTGGCACTGTGAATGACAATATCATAATACATTGTAGAGGTAAACCCCCAATCAATAGCAGCTCATTAAAGTCAGAAGCATTGATTTAATCAGGGAGAATCTACATGTTTTCAATGATCAGTGGAAGGTCTTGTCCATCAATGTCTAGTTCAATTCTTAAGTTGCATCTGACACATTACAATAGGTTTCACTAAGAGACTTGTGTGCAAACTAATGTGAAGGCCATCTATCATTTTAATATATGATCAATACAATCCATAACCAGTGTTCGGACTCAAAAGAAAGAGGTCAGTGCACACCCCAGAGACCTGCTTATTATTTCCACAGATCTCACTTGCACTCTCTCTTGAAAACACAAAGTGTCTTCTCTTTTTCCAACATGAAATTAAATATAACCACTCAAAGGCTGAAGAAAATGTTTATGCACTTGTTCTTTGATTTTGACATTTCTTCTTTTTCTTATTATTTTCCCTTCCCTCTGTTCAAAGATATAATCCAAGAGAATACCACTGGGGTTAAAGGAATGTGATGCTTTTAGCCCTTGAATGCTATTTCCTCATCTACAAAATGGGGATAATATAAATTACTTTGTGCACATAAATCACAAGTAACTGTTCGGTCAGGTTACCAAAACACTAAAAATGGATGTGTCAGTGAGGAGTATTCATATATATGATAATAACTTAGGAGCCAAATTCTACCATTTGTGAACATTTGGGATGACATCATATTAATAAAATTATGAGATGAATACTTTTATTTAAATAGAATGTTATCATCATCAAGATATCCAGTGTTGTCCTTAAAATCTACTGTAAGGCCCTCCATATTGAGTAATTAAACAACATTGTAGTAAACTTTCAGTACGTTCAAAATATGACCTGCATTTACTGATAGACAAATTGGGTAGTAAAGCTATCTTACACAAACAGAAGGCAGATAGAGAAGCCTATAGGAATTCCTCTGCCTTTAGAGGTAACTTCAGAACGGCTATTGGGAAGATGTATCATGCCCATGATTATTTGGGGGGAGAATTACTTACAATAAAATGCAAGTAAAAATTAAACAAATGTAGGTAGTTCAAAAGCAAATATTGTTAGTTCTCCAGGTGTGCAAAAACCTTTCTAGTTTGCTTTTATTACTTGGAGGCTCTTACTTGGAATTATAGTGAGCAAAATACTTATTTTGAAGTAAGTTGGTTTTGCAGAAAGACCAAAATCAAAAATTATTAAATATTTAAAATTTCAAATGAAAGCTGAGGTATCCCTATGAAGTAACTCTTAACACAGCTACTGTACTCATTATGGCTTAATCTTTCAATATGATAAACTTAGATGTATGTGCTGAGTCAATACCCCATTTTGATGAAACTATTAGATGAGAGGTTGGGGACCAATATTTTTATTGTTTTTGAACTAGTGACTGATAAAATGAATATCCTAGAACTCAGAACTCAAAAAAAAAACTAACTAAATATAAGTAATGGATTATATACTATGTGTTTTTCTAAAGGCTTGTGTTCATCAATAATGCTGAATGCTTTGAGAATTCTTTAATACAGAAATGATGAGCTCAAATTTGTAAAGAAGAAAATTTCAATTAAAAAAGAATCAGCCAATAAGATGTGGCATATACACATATACACACACATACAGTGGAATACTACTCAGCTATGAAAAATGAATGAAAATTTGCCATTTGTAGCAACATGGATGGACTTGAGAGGGTATTTTGCTAAGTGAAATAAATCAGACAAAGAAATACTGCATGATATCATTTATATGTGGAATCTGAAAAATACAACAAACTAGTGAATATAACAAAAAAGAAGCAGACTCACAGATACAGAGAACAAACTAGGGGTTACCAGTTTGTGGGGAGAGGAGTGGAAAGATTAAGGTAGGGGATTAAGAGCTATAAACTATTAGGTATAAAATAAGCTATAAGGAAATATTTTTTTCTTTAAAAAAATGAAAATTAAAAAAGAATCAATCACATTCTTAAAGAAGTCAAACAATGGCTTAGAGTGTAAGCTACTTAAAGGTAACTTTATGTTTAACTTGACATTTACAGAATCCATGTATATATGTAACTAACATGACTGAAAACTTGAACTATTAGTTTTTACTTGATGATTGGCTTAGAGTTTTAAAAATGCCTGACATCAGTCAAAAATATCACGAGTTAAAAACTGTATATTCATGATCAGTGAAGTGAATAATAGTTATAAGCAACACTAGCCAAGGACTTATAAATAAATACTATTTCACCTCCATGACCAGAGGAATCAGCTTGTTCAGAAAGGCAGTGCCATCTGGAGTGGCAAGCTGGCTGGAGGGAAGGTTTCCGGACCATGCCCAATCTCTATCAACCACGTGAGTCCAAATTATGAGCAAAAGAAACACACAATTATTTCAGACTTAAGCATTACCAAGAGACCTTCTGCACCACTGATTCCAGAGGACTAAACTTCAAATGGTTCTGACGTGCCTTTACATTTTCAAAGGTGCCAGGTGCGCTGTAGAAATGCACCCAGCTTGTGGAGGTGTCAAATGTGCTAAAATATGAAGAGTATGTGGTTCTTGCTACTGGCATCTCAAAGCATAAATCACCACTTAGAAGACATCAGTAAAAAAGACCCATGTTGTGTCTATGCTGGACTAGCAGAATCCTAGTTTGCTTTAGACAGCTGATCCCTTAGAAATAAGGTCATCCTAATGTGAGATGCTGGTCAACATTGTGGACCAAAATCTCAAAACGAATCCCAGGTGACCAGAGGAATAAATCTGGTCTTTCCATAAAGAAGGCATCCTACATATCTCAATATATTATTAGTCAGTAATTTTTTAGCATTTTGCAGTAACCAACTGTTATACTGTGGATCATAGGATATTGTATATAGTATAGACATACTCTGGGGTGGATATATCTATCTACCTACACTTATCTATCTACTTCTATTTCTATATAAAGTCTCACTTTATTTCTTTCTAGGACCGAGGTGTGCTATGGTCTGAATTAGGCTTATTCTCTTCTCTAGATAATCCCTCACTGTCATTACCAACTGCTATAGCTTCACTGAAATCTTTCTTCAACCTGGTATTATGTAATTGCTTTAACTGATTCCCTCAATATTCTCATATCTGATTTTCTGATCATTATTTCATGAATCCCAATCTTGCTTGCCACACTATATCCTTGGTAGCTTCTTTTTAGATACCTCTGGGTGTTCCTGAAACATCTGTACTCTCAAGGTTCTTTCTACACTCTTCCTAAAGTCAATCTCATCTCCTCTTAAGTACTCAATTATTACTTACAAATCAGAGATTCCAAAATCTTTAGCCTTGATCTCTCACCTGAGTCCAAAGCCATTCAGTACCTGTGCACTGAGCACCTCATCTTGGGTGGTTATGGACACCGTAGAATCCTCCTATCCAAAAGGAGCTTCAGGACTTTTTCTCTCAAACATCTTTTGCTCTCACTTACCCTATCTCATGGATGTTACCTCTATCCATCTAGCTTTTCAAACCAGATAACTAAGTGTTATTCAATCTTTTCCCTCATTCTCACATCTAAACAATTACCAACTTTGGTGAAATTACTTTTGAAATCTGTCTTTCTGCTTTTCTCTATCCATACAGACAGTAATCTAGAGGAGATGACCTGAAACTCTTCCCTGCATCTCTGGATCACTGCAATATTCTTCCCAATCCTTCCTTTGATCTCTATTCCCTGCCCCCTACTGTTTTACCCACTATTCAGAGGCCAGGAATATTTCTAAAATTCAAATTAGATTATATTTCTCCCCTGTTTAAAGCTCTCTCTGTGTCCTAACACCTCATCAGGATAGCCAGAGACTTTCCTTATATGGCCTAGGAGCTCTGATCCATCTTCATCTCATGCTATAGTAACCCATGCTATATTTGCACAATATGCTGGAGGTTATACTAAACGTCTTGCTACATTTTGTACTGGAGTTTTTGTTTACAGTGCTATGACTTCCAGAAAACCTCCTCTCATACTTTCCTGTTCACATTCTCTCCCATCCTGGAGGGGGCAGATGAGAGAGTACATATTCCTTTATCCAGACAAATCATGTCACACCTTCCTTCTGAATTCTCATATTTCTCTCCAGTAACAGATCCAACCTCTGGCTCATTGGTGCCCTTAATGGAATATACAGATGTTTCCAGCATCATAAACAATACATGTCTCTGACTACTATACAGGAAGCACCTTGAGAGGTAGAAATCAGTTTACCAAACTTTTTAATCCATGTACTTGACAAAAAAAAAAAGACCACAGTGAATATTGGCTGACGTGAATTAATAATTAGTTGGTAATATCATACAACAAATAAAAACTAGAAGTTAACTCTATAGTAACCCAAAAAAGAATACTACCATGATATTATTAAACTCTGTCCCTATGTAGAGATAATTTTTTAATTATTATTCAAATATATTTACTACCTTTAGTTTCACCCAAATTTCTGCTAATTCTTTATCCACAAATTCACTTGACTTATTTTCTGTTTCTACTTATATTGTTATTATGGATTTTTATTGACAGATCACACGGGCACTAATTCAAAAGCCAGCTTGTAATTTTTATCTCTTTCACTCGACTCTAACTCATTCAAAGAAGAACAATTATAATAATCAACCAGAACTTTAATCATTAGCTCCTTGCAGGTGTACCCCAAATCTATACTTTTAGCATTGAGCTCTTTCCTTAAACTCAGATATAACTGCTGTTTCCTAAACATCTCTACCCAGACGGCCAAAGGCACTCCCCCAAGTCTAAACCCCAAATCACATTTTATCAAAAACTTTCACATTTCCCTCTTTCTGACAATGGCTCGACTTTCTTTAAATCTCTCAGATTTAAAATCTTGATTTCATAATTAAACATTCTGTGATGTTCCCTAAAATGAGAACCTGCTAAGTCTTATAGCTGATACCTAACAATAGTCTTCCTTTTTGTTCTCTCTTTCCCATCTTCATTTGTCCCACTCTACTTCAGATACTCATTACCTCTTAATTAGTTGGAATTACCTATTAGAATTACCTCCCAGATTGCCTCCCTGTTCTGAAACCTCCCTGCAGCAATAAAATCTATGATACTAGATTAATCTCTCTAAAGTACAAGTTGGATTGTGACTTTCAAGTTTAAAAATTTTGTTTAGGCTTCTATTTCCTACCACAAACTCAAACTGGCCAATGTTAGAGCATCTCTAAAATCTTTCCTCATTCTACATTTTTAATATTTTAGCTAGGTAATTTTGCAATTAAAGACGTCTGACTTTATTAATACAACAAACTTTTATTGACTGCCTACCAGGTAGAAGAAATCACCTTAGCCAGAAATTTAAATAAGTATATGAATCAGGTGGCTTTTACCTTTGAGGAACTTATTCTAGAATAGGGGATATATATACATACATATCCATAAACATACATACATACATAAATAATAGTTCATGGTAAAACTAGTCAAATTAGAAAGGCCTATACAATAGATACAGATAATGTAAAGAGATAGTGCCTATCTCTGAATTTAAGAAAAAAGAAATATAGATTTACAAATATTTGAGAGGAGGGGAAAGGCTATTTTGATATTTGGGCTATTTTTTCAATATATTCTACCTGATTTCCAACTCAGTGGCAAAAATCCCCAAATACCTTGATTTAAAAATGGAGAAAAACCTGAATAAACATTTTTTCCAAAGAAGATGTACGAATGGCCAGCAGGCACAGGAAAAGTTGATCAACGTCACAAATCATCAAGGAAATACAAACCCAAAATACAATGAGATATTACTTCACATCTATTGGCTACTATCAAAAAGACAAGAGATGACTAGTTGGTGAAAATGTGGAAAAAAGGGAACCGTTGTACGCAGTTGGTGGAAATGTAAATGGTACAGCCACTATGGAAAAGAGTATGGATGTTCCTTACAAAATTAAAAACAGAATTACCATTTGATCCAGCAATCCCACTTCTGGGTGTATCTCTAAAGGAAATACAATCACTATCTTGAAGAGATAACTGTACTCCCATGTTCATTGCAGCATTATTCACAATAGCTAAGATATGGAAACAACCTAAATGTCTCATGAGGAATAAAGAAAAGTTTATATATATAAAATACTCCATTATTCAGCCTCACAGAAAGAAAGAAATTTGCCATTTGTGACAACATGGATGAACCCTGAGGAAATTACACTAAGTGAAATAGGCCCAAAACAGAAAGACAAACACTGAATGATTCCATTTTTATGTGGAGGCTTAAAAAAAAAAAAAAAAAAAAGCTCAACCTATAGTAACAGAGGGTAGAATGGTAGTTACCAAAGGCTAGGGAATGGGGTAGCGGGGGAAGGGAAATTTAAAAAAAAATAGAATGATGATAGCCAGGGGCTAGAAGGAGGGGGTCCTAGGGAGTTACTATTTAATGGGAACAGAGTTTCAGTTTTGCAAGATGAAAAGAGTTCTGGAGATGGATGGTGGTGATCGTTGCACAACAGTATGAATGTACTTAGTACCACTGAACTCTATGCTTAAAAATTGTTAACGCAGGAAATTTTATGTTACGTGTATTGTACCACAATTTAACAAATTAGAAAAAAACTCTACCTGTTTCTTTTCATTCTCAACCACACTATCTGTTGTTTTTGACAAACTATGTTAGCCAAGTATTTCCCCAACACTTTTCTACCATTGTGCTTTCTTTATTTTATGCTTGGAATTCCAAAGCACCCCATGTGTGGATATCCTACTAATCTTTCAGGAGAAGTCCAGTGTCATCCATGAGGTCTTCCTGGTACTCTTAGCTAGTATAGCACCATTACAAGGATCAATAAACCTATATTATTCATAATTGAGCTATTTAATTCCTAATCTAATATCTGGTACATACCAAGCACTTGATATGTGCTCACATTCATTAACTCAGCAAATATGCAAGGAGTACCTATTACATGCCAGGCACTACTCTACAGCTAGGGATGCAACTGAGAACATCGTAACAAAGCATCTGCCCTGTGTCACTCACAATGTAGTGGTAAAGTAAGTGAGACCGACAACAGTTGGTCATTACTTCTAGGGCAAATGAACATTTCGAACAGTTATTTGTTCAACTCATAAGTGCTGATGAGAAAATAAAGCAGGGTACCAGTTGATATAAAGTGCCAGAGCGTAAGGTACTTAGTCTATGTAAGTGGTCAGAGAAAGTCTCGCTACTAAGGTGACAATTTATCCAGAAACCTACAGGCAGTGGGGGAATGAGCTCTCTGAATATCTGAGAGGAGAGAATTTCAGGCAGACATAAACCAAGTGCAAACACCCTGAGAAAGGAGGCTGCTTGGCACATTTTAGGACCAGCAAAGGGCAATAGGACGAGAGCAGCAGGGGCAAGGGAGACAGATGAACAGAAGATGAGCTCTGAGGAGGATCAGAGGAGGTTGTGGGCCTCAGGGAATACATACTATGCAGTTATGAGTGGCTCTGAAAATAGAGGGATAAAACATCAATCGTGTGAGTTTCGAGAAGGAACTTGAGAACAAATGAAAAAAATAAAGTATAAATATCGCCTTCTAGCGTTCTTACTACAAAGGAAGCAGAAAAGTGGGACAGGGACTAGAGAGGAACGTTGGATCAAGGCATTATTATTATTGTCATTATTAAAGTAATAACAGTAATCTTGTAGGATGTTCCAGAAGGGAGAGAAAAGTTGAGGGTGCTGAAGAGAGATGATATAATGATGGTCTTGCCAAGGTGAGAGGAACGGGCTTTAGATCACATCCTCAATACAATCATGTTCAGTTCATTCTAAGAAACATAAAGGAAGGCAGAGTGCAGATCCAGCGACAGAGAAATGGAAAGATGTGATAGAAGCTGGCAGAAAGTCTAGTCCAACTGCTCCTCTTCACTGAAAGCAATCTGCAAGTAGGCTTAAGAATTTTGTTCCTTGTTTAAAGAAACAAAACCCAAAGCCTATCAGTGGCTACAACACATAGTCTCTAACTTTAAATTTCTCCTCATGCTCTTAACTCTTAGGTCAATTATTATTTATCTTACCTAATTAACTGTATTTCCAATTTTCAGTTTAAAATTCTAGTTCTGTTCAGGCATACTAATTGTCAAATCCAGCTGGCAGTCACTAAATTTAGAATGAAGAGTGAATACTCTGAAATATCTTGGAGTTATTTTATACATATGAATTTGCTAAAAACATGCAGAGACATATGTTTATAAATAATGACATTGTATGTGTATTTAAAAGTCTATAATGACCCACCAAATTCCCATTTCATGCAGAGGCAGTAAATTAATTAATTAAGAAGAAATACTACGAAAATTGATTGCAGCCAGCAAAACTGTAATTAACATAATATAATTTTCATGGCTATTATGACAAAGCAAGGATCACAAAAACGGTTCCTGTGGTTTATTAACAGACATCACAAGTAAAAGAGTACTACGGTCAAATGAGTTTGGAAAATTCTAGGTTAAACTTAGAACTTCACTCCTGAATTTCTGTGAGCCTTTTAGTTTACTCTATGCATATAAATTCTCAAAAGGGGGATAGGTCCTTTTGAGAATTTATATGCATGGCTTCTCAAACCTCTTTGACCATGTAACCCCTTTTCTTTCGAAAACCCTTTAGGACTACTTGTCTACAGAATAGACTTTGAGAATGCTGGGTAATGTGAGGCTTGGTTTGAGAAGCAGAATAACATAAGCAAAAATAAAAGAAAATACTCCCTTGAATTATGAGCAGAACAGGAATTGGTCTGAAAAAATCTTTTAAGTTGTTATTTTTGAATAGTTGGCTTTTCACCAAACATCATTATCTCTTTACACTCAGATAGCACATTTTCAACATTAACTACAATGGGATCATTGCCTAATAGAACCATCCCTACATATGTGTTTTCTCAAATTTTCAATTTTTAAAATAATTCATCACTAGAGTGTCTGATGAAAAGTCAATGAAAAAAATTAAATTTTAAACGAATATAAAAATACATGTTAATCTCCATATCTAGAAAAGCTATGGGAAATGACAAGAAGCAGTCATCCTTTACATATTTTAAGAAGTGATCTTTACTATTGAATAAGAAAGGGTCTTAGAAACTAGATTGCAATTATTAAGAATGCTTATAATCTCATAATTTCTAAGAATTTATGTGTAGTAATTTTATCTCTTTGGAAAAGGTAAAAACTTTTGTCAGAGTGCTGACATCAATATATATAGTACAAAATATATTTCAGTATGGCTGTGGTCAATTTTATATCCTGAACCAATATACTTGAGAGGTGACACACTTAGATTTCCAAAATACTAGAAGAGACAACTTTTAGGAAAATATACCATTTCTCATTTTAGAGTTAGATTTGCAACATAATTCAGAAGGTGGTATTTATTCATATTACTAATCTTTTAGATGAAAATGCATAAGTAAAAGCAAACACATCTTCTGTACCATTCAATGAGGAAAAAAAAAAAAAACCCGAATACATGAAGCAAAACAAGTTGTAAATTGTGTCTACTTGACATCATACTTCTAAGTAAATACTAAACTTTCAAACTTGCTACTTGATCAGTTTCCTTAATTTCATAGTGAATTCAATATCCTGTTTAAGGAAAAATTGATATGATGGAATGAAGTAGATTTCCAGGCATATCTGGTTCAGATTTTTCTTTCAATCAGATTCTGTATGCAATTTCTGATAGGCCTAGGGTGAAGCTGTTTGCAAATACCACAGAAATATGAGCTGCTTAAGTGGACATGTCTCCCTTCTGCTTTTTTTCTGAACTATTTTAGCTGTAGCTTCATACTAAACATGGAAGGAATTAAATTTAATTCACCATATATTTATTGAGTATCCTCTGGGCCCAGGTATTAGGAATGAAGAGATGAAAATATATATTTGCTGCCTAGAAGTTGTCAGTTATCTAGTTGGATAGGGAGATACTCTGTGATGTAGATACGATAATGAATTGTTTTATAACAGGAGGAATGCCACACTATCACTTTGGAAATGGAGGCGGAAGTAACTAATTTGGGGAAACACAAAAGACCCTAAGCAGCAAAAGCAAACCTGAGAAAGAAAAATAGAGCTAGAGGAATCAGGATCCCTGACTTCAGACTATACTACAAAGCTAAAGTAATCAAAACCATATGGTACTGGCATGAAAACAGAAATATAGATCAATAGAACAGGATTGAGAGCCCAGAAATAAACCCATGCACCTATGGTCAATTAATCTATGACAAAGGAGGCAAGAATATACAATGGAGAAAAGACAGTCCCTTCAATAAATGGTGCTGGGAAAACTGGACAGCTACATGTAAAAGAATGAAACTAGAACATTCTCTAACACCATACACACAAAAAAACTCACAATGGATTAAAGACCTGGATGTAAGAAAAGATACTACAAAACTCTTAGAGGAAAACATGGGCAGAAAACATTTTGACATAAATTGCAGCAATATCTTTTTTGATCCACCTCTGAGAGTAATGAAAATAAAAACAAAAATCAACAAGTGGGACCTAATTAAACTTAACAGGTTCTGCACAGCAAAGGAAACCATAAACAAAATAAAAAGACAACCCACAGAATGGGAGAAAATATTTGCAAACAAAGCAGCTGACAAGGGCTTAATCTCCAAAATATACGAACAGCTCATGCAGCTCAATATCAAAAAAAAAAAAAACCCAATCAAAAAATGGGCAGAAGATCTAAACACACGTTTCTCCAAAGGGGAAACACAGATGGCCAAAAAGCACATGAAAAGATGCTGAACAACGCTAATTATTAGAGAAATGCAAAGCAAGACTCAATGAGATATCACCTCATGCTGGTCAGAATGGCCACCATCAAAAAGGCTACAAACAATAAGTGCTGGAGAGGGTGTGGAGAAAAGTGAACCCTCCTACATTGTTGGATGTAAATTGGTACAACCACTATGGAGAACAGTATGGAGGTTCCTCAAAAAACTAAAAATAGAACTACCATATGACACAGCAATCCCACTACTGGGCAAATACCCTGAGAAAACCATAATTCAAAAAGAGTCATGTACCACAACATTCATTGCAGCACTATTTACAATAGCTAGGACATGGAAGCAGCCTAAGTGTCCATTGACAGATGAATGGATAAAGAAGATGTGACACATATATACAATGGAATATTAGTCATAAAAAGAAATGAAACTGAGTTATTTGTAGTGAGGTGGATGGACCTAGAGTCTGTCATACAGAGTGAAGTAAGCCAGAAAGAGAAAAACAAATACCGTATGCTAACATATATACGTGGAATCTAAAAAAAAAAATGTTTCTGATGAACCTAAGGGCAGGACAGGAATAAAGATGCAGACGTAGAGAATGGACTTGAGGACAAGGTGGGGGTGGGGAAGAGGAAGCTAGGACTAGGTAAGAGAGTAGCACTGATATATATACACTACCAAATGTAAAATAGATAGCTAGTGGGAAGCAGCTGCATAGCACAAGGAGATCAGCTCGGTGCTTTGTGACCACCTAGAGGAGTGGGATAGGGATGGGTGGGAGGGAGACTCAAGAGGGAGGGGATATGGGGATATATGTATACATATAGCTGATTCACTTTGTTATACAGCAGAAACTAACACAGCATTGTAAATCAATTATACTTTAAAGATGTAAAAAAAGAAAGAACTACCATATGATCCAGCAGTCCCCGTCCTGGGCATATATCCCAAGAAAACCATAATCTGAAAATATACATGCACCCCAATGTTCACTGCAGCACTATTTACAATAGGCAAGACATGGAAGCAACCTAAGTGACCATCGACAGAGGAATAAATAAAATGTGGTATGTATATATAAAGACACACACACACACACACACACACACACACAGTGGAATGTTACTCAACCTTCAAAAAGAATGAAATAATGCCATTTGCAGCAACATGGGTTGACCTAGGGATTGTCATACTGAGTGAAGTAAGTCAGACAAAGAAAGACAAACATCATATGTTATCACTTATATGTGGAATCTAAAAAAAAAATGATACAAATGAACTTACTTAGGACTTTGGGATTAACATATACACACTACTATATATAAAATAATCAACAAGGATCTACTGTATAGCACAGGGAGCTCTACTCAATACTCTGTAATAACCTATATGGGAAAAGAATCTGAAAATTAATGGATATATCTATTTGTATAACTGAATCCCCTTGCTGTACACCTGAAACTAACACAACATTGTAAATCAACTATACTCTAATATAAAATAAAAATTAAATTTAAAAAGTGGGACAAAAAAAATCTTTACAGAGGTGGTCTTTGAATAGGTACTTAAAATGTTAGGCCTAATTCAAAATCTAGTGGCTTAGCAAAAAGTGACTATTTAAAGAAAATGTGGCCTATGTACTTGTGAATTTAATCATTTCAATTTTTTTCATTTATGTATTAATTCAAGCCATTAATTAAATATATATTTAGTGAGCATGTATTATGTATTAGGCATTTCTTTTACAGAATTTAGTTGTAAAACTGAACAAGACAGGTAAGGACCCTGCTCTCATGCATGTTATATTCTCAGGGTGGGGAAAGACATGGGTGAGAACAGCTAGGAAGCATGTGTGTCTCTGTGTGTGTGTGTGTGTGTGTGTGTGTGTGTGTGTGTGTGTGTGTGTATATATATATATATACACACACACATATATAAATATATAAAATTTCAGAATGAGGTAAATTTAGTGGAGGATCTAAGTAGGATTATATGAAAGTATCAGCAAAATGAGAGCTGCTTTCCTTTGACAGCTCAAGTACAGCTTGAGAATGTGACACGTGTGAACATGCACAGTACGAAAAGGAGGTAGTTAGGCATAAAGAGTTTAGGAAAAAATGTTCAGGGCAAAGGGAATATCAAGTTCAATAGCCCACAAGTTTACTGATATTGCAAGGACCGAATGAAGAAGGTGGGTGATGGGTAAGTTGACCTTGGGGTATAGGAAGGAGCTAGGATAGAAGTCTATACAACAACAGAAGATTTTAGTTTCATTGTACTTTCAGTATGGTGCAGGTGTGGCAAGGACTACCTAATTATGTTTTATAAAGATAACTCTGGCTGCTCCGAGGAGAATGCGTATAGGTGAAGAAGTAGGAAGGTGAGCAGGACATCTAGTTTGGAGGAAACTAGGGCATTAAAAACAAGGATGGTAGTTTCCTTTAGAGTGGTGGCAGTGGAAATAAACATAGGCCTAGGAACTGAAAATACAGTTTGTTGGTAGATCAGAAAGACTATCCATCCTGTGAGAAAGTGGATGGGGAGTAAATGGAAGAATCAAATAATGCACTTAGATTTTGTTTGTTTGAAGAACTGGTTAAAAGGTGACGTAGTTCTCTGAGGTAGGGAAGACTGAATGAGTAGTCATTTCCTTGTGCTCTCATGTATTTCTGTATACTTATGGGATGTATCATACAGCATGTACAGCGGAGCCCCTATTATGACACACAACATTCTTCTTTACATCATAGCTAACACTTACAGGGCAACAAACACTGAGAGAGGTGCTTTACATACATTTTCTCATTTAATTTTTACAATAACTCCATGATGAAGGCACTATTTTAATGACTATGATATAGATAAGAATGCCGACATATAAAGATCCAAGATTTGCTTGTGTTGATTTAAGGAATGAATGTCAAGAATTGGATCTTAACCCAGGCCTGGATCTAGTTCCAGACATGGGCTTGGGCTTGTTTAGAAAAATATGATGTAGGTAACATTCTTTTCTCAATTATCTCTCTGGAGGGACTGACTCTGTGTAGTACTTTGTAGTTTAAAAGTATTTCTTAATATTTTCTCATTCAATATAGGTCTCACAAAATCTGAAAGATATTCAACTTTAAAGGGGGAATATATAGCAACAAATTTAATGTAGTTTATCGAGTTCATACTGTAAGAAGAATCAATGGTTAAACAAAGTCCATTGGAGGCAATAATCTATGCTCATTCCTCAGCATGAGCTACTGTGTTAAATGGTTGGCCAAAGCATGACTTCAGTGGGAAAACATCAGCCCAGAAGGAAAATGTAGTCAACTATGCATTATTTGGCTGAAGAAATGTAGATGACATGGTGCTGAAAGCAAAGAAATCTATACAATAAACAGAAATTTAATTTAATGAGATGACTATATTTTAAAATATCTGTACTATTTAAACAATAGGAAAATCAAACTTTGTAAAGATTACAAATGTTACATTATATGTATTTTGAGACTTTGTAAAGACTACAAATGTTACATAGTATGCATTTTGTTTTTAAGCAAATATTTTTCTATGTATTTGTCAACAATAGATAGTGAAAGCAGAATTTGATAAAAGAGCTGATTTGTTGATTCTAAAGCACAGAAACTTCAAAAGATAAAATACTGTCATTACCTGTATTTGTCCCTTCTGTATTCAAATACAATATAAATTATTGATAATAAAAATCATATCTTTTAAAGAATGTTGCCATGGCGATAGGTTTCTGTGAATGTCTGCATACATTTACAATTGTATTGTATGTAGAATAGAGAAAAATAACAAAGTTAATGTTTTTAGGAAGACTCCAAAATATTTGTGTTTGAATCTAAATGCCATGGATATTTTTCTGCAGTGGAATCTAGAGACAAAAGTGCATAAACTAAAGGTGCTGCTTCAGCAATTTGTTTTCCATTGAAAAACAATAAACAAAGAAAAAAAAAACAATGAGTATACCGAATACACTAATTTGAAAATAATACTGTATTTTGTAAGCATCGATACAATAGTGTTTATATAGACTATCAGGGAGAACAGGAGAATGACTTCAAAATATGTAAATGGAAGTGATACGGACACTTTTTAGAATTCTACAAATAAAGATTGCTCCTCTCTCTTATTTAATTTGGAATTGTTATTTTTATCCCATAAATTATTGTCTTTTAATAAAAATAATTTTTTAAAACAGAATATATTTATATTAACATTAATCTCTGATATCTGAGAGCTCACAGAGGGATGATAGGAGGAAGGGCTCCAATGGATCAACCAGGGCTAACCTGGGAAGGAGTGGGGAGTCACTGAGTCTTAGAATCTGAGAAATTTAGACTTGGAAGCTACCATGGACACCTTGCCCAAATCCATCCTTTCAACACGAAGAAACTGCGAGTCAGAGAAGGCAAGCAATCTGCCTAAGACAGACATGCTGTGTTTGTGGCAGTGTGGTATATGGTGACCACAGGCCAATATCGCACAGAAAACTTTGAGTAGATATTTAAATGAGACACAAAGGAGAGAAAACCAATTATTTCAGCACATTGCTCCGGCTGCCTCAACTATTCTCTAATAGTTAAAGAACAGCTCAGACACTTAACACTTTCAGATTTTGGTAGCTAACATTTATGGAAGCAGTTTTCCAATGTATAAAATTATTTCCCAAATTCTCGCACCAAAGTTAAAAAAATAAATGGACAATGACCTATTTTAAATAGAACTAACGGCCCACTGTAGCTTAATGCAATGCCATGTTGTTGTAGTAATTTTACTGTTAAGAAAAAAAGTTGTTCATAATGATAAAAAAAAAAGAATTAAGGGAAAAATACATGTTTTGTTGATTAAAGACAAAATAAGGCACAATAATCTACTTTGGAAACACAGAGAGTACCTATTGTGGTGAAAGGATTCAACCTTCAGGGAAATATGAACTTTCATTGTAACAATAAAATAATTGTTATATTTGAAATTCTGCAGGTTGCCAATTTTGGTCACATTCTCTTTTCATTATGTAAATATTGCTTGCATTTAACTTTCATACAAATTATTTTAATCAACTCAAAGGTTACAGCTCAGAGAGTGTCTAACCCAAGCAATTTAACAAGGACAACGTTCACCAATCATGGGTGAATGATTGTGAGTAACAACAGTAGTTTCAACTTTCTGCCTATTGGTACCAATGAATAAAAGACAAAATATTTGAAAACAAAGATGATTCACTTACCACAGAAAACTTCAATCCCCTCAAATACAAGTAAAAAGAAAAGACCAAATTCTAATATAATAAGGCAAATGCTTTGCATATCAGGTTTTGAAGACAAGCACAGTATTGGGCTTCAATTGATCCTCTACATCTTCACTATGGTATCAATTGACTCAACAATAATTTTATGTATCTATCTATTCTTTTTTAAAAAATGTAAGTCAATAAATTTAGCTATTGGCCATAAACATTTATAACATTTTATATATTAAAAAAAAAGAACAGGTAAAAAAAATGGTAAGGTAAACTTTAGACCACAATAATAAGATAGGATGCAAACATTATATTCAATGTAAGAGAGTGGTAGGCCCATATCATGTTCAAAAGAAGGATAAAAGTACATATCTTAAAATTATTAATGAATGTTTATAGTGAAGTGTGTATTTTTTAATTGAGGTATAGTTGATTTACATTATGTATCTATTCTTGATGCTATGAGTAGCTTCCACTGTGATTTTTCAATTATTTCTACTTCTCTTAAGGTATAAATTGAATAATGACACCATTATTATTCATGATAAACTTGTACTCATTAACTACTGAGAGCAAGATTATCAAATGAAGAACCTTTCAATTGTTCCCTTGTATTGGTACAGCAGAAAGAACTTGGATGCTGAAAAACCTCAGGAAGAGTGAATAAAATCACTTCCCAGATAGGATCTTGGGATCTTAGGGGAGGGATAAGAATCTGGGAGCCAAATTTGAGTGGAAAGAAAGAACTAGGAACCAGATAGTCATGTCAGGAAACAGTTAAGTGAGGCAGACAGCATTCAAGGAGCAAACAAGTGGGTTATCAGAACACTGAAGACCAAAATAGTAGAGTCATACTGGTGAGTTCATGTGGAAAGTCAAACCATTCTTCAGTAAATCGTGCAGCAGGCTTTGTAAGAAGGAGTTAGGGATTGATAGATTAACTCTATCCATTCTTAAAGAGGTAAATTATCTTCCAGAAGTTGTTTAAATCTGACATTACTTTAAACCTCAAAATTCCTAAATCTTCTGTTTGCTTTGTTTTCTTTTCTCACTTTAAATTATACACAGATATGTATAATAAAACGTCCAAATTTACAGGAGGATTAAAGGAACTAAGAAGATGCAACTAGAGATTATCATACTAAGTGAACTAAGTCAAAAGAGAAAGACAAATACATATGATTTCACTTATATGTAGAATCTAAAATACGACACAAATGAACCTATCTATGAAACAGAAACAGAATCACGGACATAGAGAACAGACTGGTGGTTGCCAAGGGGGAGGAGTTGGGGGAGGGATGGAGTGGAGGTTGGGGTTAGCAGATGTAAGCTTTAATATGTAGAATAAACAACAAGGTCCTACTGTATAGCACAAATAACTATATTCAATATACTATGAAAAACCATAATGGAAATGAAAAAAAATAATGTGTGTGTGTATATATCTGAATCACTTTGCTGTACAGCACTAATTAACACAACATTGTAAATCAACTATGCTTCAATAAAAATAATTTTTTTTACTGTCAAACATTGCCTACACCCAAATGATCATCACAATAGCAATGCTGACCAAGGATAAGTATTAAATATGAGGGAAAATCAAAAGATAAATTTCCTCAAATATAAAATATACATAGTAAGATGGACAGCAATATCAATAATTCCTAAGAGGCAGATTATCCTCAGAAATTTCCCTTTTCATGAATTTGTTTTCATAAAATCTGAAAACTCTGGTGGAATTTGCACTTCAGAAATACATTTCTCTTTGTTAACAGGCTGCCAGTAAAATCAAGATTTTGAAAAATAGTTGAATAAATGAAGACAAAGATAAATATTAAAATTTAAAATATTCCCAGTATCCTAATGTAAATATAATGCATATTTTAAAATTAATTCATGCTTTTAAAAGATCAGAGAGATAAATTGTGTTAATTAGAATCTAACTTTTAAAATGACGGCAAGAGCCTGAACCAAGATGGCAGAGTAGAAGGACGTGCTGTCACTCCCTCTTGTGAGAACACCAGAATCACAACTAACTGCTGGACAATCATCGACAGGAGGACACTGGAACTCACCAGAAAAGATACCCCACATCCAAAGACAAAGGAGAAGCTGCAATGAGACGGTAGGAGGGGCACAATCACAGTAAAATCAAATCCCATAACTGCTGGGAGGGTGACCCACAGACTGGAGATCACTTACACCACAGAAGTCCACCCACTGGAGTGAAATTCTGAGCCCAACATCAGGCTTCCCAACGTGGGGGTCCGGCAACTGGAAGAGGAATTCCTAGAGAATCAGACTTTGAAAACTAGTGGGATTTGACTGCAGGGCTTCGACAGGATTGGGGGAAAGAGACACTCCACACTTGGAGGACACACACAAAGTAGTGTGTGCATCAGGACCCAGGGGAAGGAGCAGTGGCCCCAGGGGAGACTGAATCAGACCTACCTGGTACTGTTGGTGGGTCTCCTGCAGAAGTGTGGGGTGGCTTTGGCTCACAATGGGGACAAGGACACTGGCAGAAGTAGTTCTGGGAAGCACTCCTTGGCGTGAGCTCTCACAGAGTCTGCCAGTAGCCCCACAAAAGAGTCCAGGTAGGCTCCAGTGTTGGGTTGACTCAGGCCAAACAACCAACAGGGAGGGAATCCAGCCCCACCCATCAGCAGACAAGCAGATTAAAGTTTTACTGAGCTCTGCCCACCAGAGCAACAGTCAGCTCTACCCACCACCAGTCCCTCCCATCAGGAAACTTGCACAAGCCTCTTTGATAGCCTCATCCACCACAGCGCAGACAGAAGAAGCAAGAAGAAAGACAATCCTGCAGCCTGTGGAACAAAAACCACATTCACAGAAAGATAGACAAGATGAAAAGGGAGAGGGCTATGTACCAGATGAAGGAACAAGATAAAACCCCAGAAAAACAACTAAATGAAGTGGAGATAGGCAACCTTCCAGAAAAAGAATTCAGAATAATGACAGTGAAGATGATCCAGGACCTCGGAAAAAGAATGGAGGCAAAGATCGAGAAGATGCAAGAAATGTTTAACAAACACCTAGAAGGATTAAAGAACAAACGAACAGAGATGAACAATACAATAACTGAATTGAAAACTACACTAGAGGCAATCAATAGCAGAATAAATGAGGCAGAAGAACGGATAAGTGACCTGGAAGACAGAATGGTGGAATTCACTGCTGTGGAAAAGAATAAAGAAAAAAGAATGAAAAGAAATGAAAACAGCCTAAGAGACCTCTGGGACAACATTAAATGCAACAACATTTGCGTTATAGGGTTCCCAGAAGGGGAAGAGAGAGGGAAAGGTTATTTATAGGACATTCCATCCCAAAAGAGCAGATTACACTTTCTTCTCAACTGTGCACGTAACATTCTCCAGGATACATCACATCTTGGGTCACAAATCAAGCCTCAGTAAATTTAAGAAAATTGAAATCATATCAAGCATCTTTTCTGACCACAACGCTATGAGATTAGAAATGAATTACAGGGATAAAAGTGAACAAACAAAACCCAAAGTTAGTAGAAGGAAAGAAATCATAAAGATCAGAGCATAACTAAATGAAATAGAAACAAAGAAAACAATAGCAAAGATAAATAAAGCTTCTCAAAGCTGCTTCTTTGAGAAGGTAAACAAAATGGATAAACCCTTAGCCAGACTCATCAAGAAAAAGAGGGAGAGGACTCAAATCAATAAAATTAGAAATGAAAAAGAAGTTACAACAGACGCCGTAGAAATACAAAGCATCCTAACAGACTACTACAAGCAAATCTATGCCAATAAAATGGACAACCTGGAAGAAATGGACAAATTCGTAGAAAGGTATAACCTTCCAAGACTGAACCAGGAAG
>NW_020174267.1:780825-814110 GCF_003031525.2 Neophocaena asiaeorientalis asiaeorientalis | reverse complement strand
AAAAAAACTAATACTAAACTTTCTTTGGGTTATTTGTATGGAAATATGTTAATATAAATGTTTCAGATATTACATGAATTCCTAAAAATCTTATATGTTCTGGTATAACGTTATATGTCATAATTCTAGTTATTACTTTAAAATGTATATCTCAGAAATAACTAAATTTCCTTGTCAATTGAATTATTATGAACTTTCATCAAATCTTTAACCGTGGTCATTTTTATGTCTTTTGTCTTTTACAGACAGTTCTGGGTGTACTCTGATGCTTTTGCAAAAATGTTCCTGTAAAAGTGTTTCATCTTCAAGGAATTCATGGAAAAGACTCTGACAAGTACAGGTTTCTGGCAACTGACTATACTGCTGCACTCAATGAATAAGCATTTTCAGAACTCTAATGGAAAACTGATGAATTCATAAAAGTGCTAACAAAAGATCAAGATAAAAAAAATTAATTACATGGGACTGAGAGAACTGATGAGGATGATTATAATTTTTGTGACTTTCTGTTTGAGTAAAAAAAAAAGAAGTACTAAGAAACCAGGTAGTATATCCTCATCATCTTTATACTGAGCATGGAAGAAAACTAAAGTGATTATAATTAGTTTATATTTTAATTTCTGTGTCCTGGGGCACACTAAGTGAAAAATATTTTCAGCACAGTTAATAATGTAGACCTCGGCTAAGCTATACAAGAATTAGAAATCATTTTTGAGTTGCAAGACTGGTTTGTTTCAAGGTGGCCAACCATTTTAACAAAACAATTAGTTTGATTTTTCTTTTGCATATATAACTTAGAAAAACAAGGTCCCACTCATTATAATAAATTGATTTGTGATGATAAAGCATTGCAGGATGAATCAGAAGGTGTGGGTTCCACGCCTATCTTTCATGTCTTACTTTTGTGATTAGAGCCATTCAAGCAACATCTGAAACTGTATCAATCAACATCAACAAACAGATAGTGATCAGTAATCTAAGTGCTAAAGCCTTTGGTGATGCGTATGCAAAAATAGAAAACCTTGGTCATTTTAAGGGACCATTAATAAATTTATGGTCTGCAAGCAACGCTGTCCAATAGAAAAATAAGGCAAACCACATATGTAAATTTAAAAATTTCTAGTAGCTACATTAAAAAAAAGATGAAAAGGAAACAGGTAAAATTAATTTTAAGAATATATTTCAGGATTTCCCTGGTGGCACAGTGGTTAAGAAACCGCCTGCCAGTGCAGGGGACACGGGTTCTATCCCTGGTCCAGGAATATCCCGCATGCCACGGAGCAACTTAAGTCCGTGCACCACAACTACTGAACCTGCGCTCTAGAGCTCGCAAGCCACAACTACTGAAGCCCGCGCACCTGGAGCCCGTGCTCCATAACAAGAGAAGCCACCACAATGAGAAGCCTGCGCACCGAAAGGAAGAATAGCCCTCGCTCACCTCAACTAGAGAAAGCCCGTGCGCAGCAACAAAGACCCAACGCAGCCAAAAAAAAAAAAAAGAATATTTCATTTAACCCAACATATCCAAATATTATCATTACAACATGATGATACATTTTACACTTTCTTAAACTATATCTTTGATATTCAAAGTGTTTTATTCTCACAACATATCTCAGTTTGTACTAGCCACATTTCAAATGCTCAGTAGAATATGTGGCTAGTGGCTATCACATTGAATAGCACAGGTCTGGAAGTAGAATAGATATGGGAAAAAACACGATAATTTAGGTGGTGGGCACACAGAATGGCAGAACACATTCCTACCTCATCTTAGGGAACTTAGAGAACATTTCATAGAAGATCACAATTGAGTGAAACTTTAAGGCTGTGTAGAGACAAGGCAGATATCAAAGGAGGAGCAGCCTATTAGGACCCTCAAGGGGAGACAGGCACTCTGAGTGAAGGAAATAGTAAAACAACAGGCATCTAAGCTATGCAGGAAATGTTTTGCAGGTATATTGTGTGTGAAATGGATGGAGGGAGTTGAAGCAAGCAAAGCACCAAACCTGGATGAGTATTGAATTCTGGGGTAGTGTTACAGAAATAGATTTTATGAGAAGGTGAGTGAACTGACTCCTTGCACCAGTACTGCTTTTAACCAAATATGGGACCTGATTTAAGTCACTTAAGCGTTTTAGCTCTAGTTCCTAGTTTCCACAATTGTAAAATCAAGGAATCGAACTTGGTAATCTCTAATTATCTTTCCAATTAAAAATGCAATGTGCAAAAATTGCTAAGTATGAATTAAAATGGTTCAAGATTTAAATATATGCAGAAATGTCAAAGATGGTATTTAGAAGGTAGAACAGTATAATTTTGCAAATGGCTATTTAACCCTTTTCTGGGAAAATGCCAAGATAGCAATTGAATTTTATAATAATAACAATGTTATATTCCATAGTATCATAATTTCTTACCTCCTTCTTTCCTGGAAGGAGAAACTATGTTAATATAGTCAATCAGGAGGTTTTCTCTTACTTTTCATGCCAAATGAATTTTGAATTTTAAGCCCACTAAATCTCTGTATTTTGCTTAAATACATTCTTCAGAAGTAAACTTGGAATTTGGTAAAATTGTAAAATTGGCTGACTCATAGGAAATCAACAAAAATTCATATTCAATTTCTATGTCTACTTCTGTATATAAGGCCAATTAAATAATCAAGAAAACTATAGAAATTTAAAAGGAATTAACAAGAAGTTAGGATCTAAGCAAATTAAAATTGTCTGTGGCTGACACATTTCATCAAGATGGACATGTCTATCAAACTTCCTAGAGCCACCTGGAAGAGAAATAAACTATCTTCGGCTTCAAAATAATAAAGAAATCAGTTTGTTTATACAAAAGAATTCCTACAGCAAATGGGGCACTGAGAGACAAGCTACGTATAAGGCAAGCAGTCCTAAAAGGTAACATACTAGAAATTATCTTCTAATTCTATGCTGCTTTCTTTGAAAGTTATAGTCCAAAGACTTAAATTATACCATGAAAAAAAGGCATCAAGGGTCATCAAACGAACAAAAAACCCCACAAAAGGTGAAAATTTAAAGCACCGAAAAACACATATCAATACATATTTTCATTTTAAGTATGAAAATAGACTAAGTCAATGAGTTGGAGATGGGAAAATGCCTGTTAGAGAAGATGAAGATACAAAGAAGATGTGGTGATTCAGAGACCAGATGATATGGTGACAGCAGATAAAGGACGGAGGAGACAGTTCTCAAGGAGGCTGGTGTATAAAGAAGGCCATCTCCCATGAAGTCTTGAAAATGAATGGAGAGTCAGCAGAATCCATTAAGAGCATGTTTCTTTTCACAAGGGAGAAGGTAGATAGCAGAATTCTGCACAGCAAATGAAGCCTGAAGAAGTGTCTACTGAATTGAGAATCCATAAAGAAGACAGTGGATAATAAAGAGATGAATTGCTTGGGATTTCTGCCAAGGTTGAGTGGGGCCACTTGTAACTTTATTATGGAGGTTGTGAGGCCTAATAGGAATTCAAGGTAGACATCCACACACAGACTGGTTGGAAAGGAAGCTCTTGATTTCTGGGAGGTCTGTTAGGAGGCAAAGGGAAAAGCATTGTGAACGACGGCAACATCTGGACTGAAAATAGAAATGGAGGAAGTTGAATTGTGTTTACATTAAGTGAGCTTTCTTAGTGCTGAGACCAACATCTGGCTTTGGTTACATTTATCTGAACATAGTGAAAATGTTTGAACTAACCAAAAAAAGATTAGACTAAATTTCATAACAGTGTTTACACAGCAGAATAAATGACAAAACAGATACATGGAAAAAAGTGTCTGTTTACACGCACATTTCAAAGAGCATGGATATAGCACCCGAAGCTACATTATCTTAGTGTGGTTGACATAAAACAGGGTCCACATAAACTCCTAATGATGGCCATTACAAATTATGTTAAGCCAAGGTGGTTTAAACACAGATATCCTATGTCTTTTGTTTATTACTATGATAAAAAGAATTTGAGTGCCTTTCTACCACAATTAAGGGAAAACATGGTTAGGAAGTATATTTACATTTTATTTTCCACTATCAACAGCATTTCAGGTGACATCCTTATTCCTAGGAATTATAGCTCTCAATAAGGTTTTCCCCTTTTCTTTCCATAAATAAATGTATTTGGGGGGCTTTAATTTGTTAGCAAATTCAGAACAGAGTATTTATCTTTACAGAAGCAACCTCAATTTTCTATGGCCATATTGATGGGGTCTTTAAAATCTCACAGACCACTAATAAAATACATTGTTTATTGCCTGACCTTGTTTTGGAACCTGATCTTCTGCTCTCATCACTGCAACACCTGCTTTTGAACAAGGAAACAATGGCAAGTAACATATGCTGGGGAACAAGCTGTGATCCCATATCAAGAGAGAAAGTGAATTTAAGTACAAGAATAAGCAGTTAAATTTGGAAGGCTTTATCATTTATTAAGAAATAGTTCAGAAGTCCTCGTTCTGAAGAGAAACAATTGGGTTCAAAGGGTCACAAGAACAAATACAAACATTATCTTTCAGTGACTTAAATAGAATCATCTGTTCATAGAAAGAGAAACACAAATGCATTGATCTCCAGTGTGTTGAACAGATTGAATCATGTACAGCAAAGGTGTTTTAGTTAATCTTAAATCATGTGCCATGGCTTCAAGACATCATGATGGGAAAAGTGACTGAATTAAATGCAGTTAATACCAAACCTGAAATGGTAGAGAGATTCAAATAAAAGCATCACCTTTTCTAGTACTTTGCAGATCATGCACTCTCTCCTGGAGGTCTGCCTCTAACCTTCAGCTCTTCTGTGAAGCAGCTAAGTTTATGTCATGAAATAATGTGACTTTTGGCAGAGACCAGAAGACACTCAGAGTAACACTCAGGACCATCCCTCAGTGCAGGAAGGTGAAACCTGGTACTACCTAGTCACTCCAGAAAATGCTTGTTTCCTAGCACATGATCTGCTACTTTAAAAGGCAATGGGAACCACTAATTGGACATATCATTATTTGAAAAACAAGTTCAATATGAAGTCATAAGTTATACTTTCAGGTTATATTAAGAGTAAGTGATCAAAAAACAGTATAAAAGCCATAGCCATTTCATTCCATTTAAAATCTAAGGCTCTCTCAAATTCTCTGTTTCATAGTTAGGTGAAGTGGAAGTGTTCCATTTTGATCATTTCTAATCAGTTTAATTTGAAGCAATGCTCAATTTTCTTAACATTTAATATGGGCATTTAAACAATATGTGAGTTTTATCTCACAGAACATTGGCTTATTAAAAGTAACCTCACTGAGAACTAATCTCCAAAGAGAGACTGATAGATTTATCTATTGATAGGTAGACTTAATTCCTCGAGTAGACTTCCTTACACACTCAAATTGACCCTAGATTCCAAATTGCCAAACTAATGTCACTTATTTGTTTTAAAGAAGGAGTTTTAATTCAGGTCATAGACTTTGCTCACCCTTGCTCAAGTCTGAAACTGAATTGTGTGTTTCTAAGCATTTCAATCTAAAAGAAGGATAGAAGAACAAATATGTACTTGGAAAGTTTATGTCATTAGGCAGTATGGTAATAAATTTGAAGGAAGATTAGAATTTAAGAAATAGTAACATAGCTGTCATAGTAGTTGGGAAATGAAAGTTGGACTCTTATAGCAAAAGGATATCTTCTAAAGTTCAGTATCTAAATACCAACTTTAGGAAGATGATAAAACTGTAGACACCATGGTTGAATTTATTAAGTAGGCCTTTGTAAAATTCTGACCAAGGTTTAACTTAAAACCCACTCTATAGGGCTTCCCTGGTGGTGCAGTGGTTGAGAGTCCACCTGCTGATGCAGGGGACACAGGTTCGTGCCCCGGTTCGGGAAGATCCCACATGCCGCGGAGCGGCTGGGCCCGTGAGCCATGGCCGCTGAGCCTGCGCGTCCGGAGCCTGTGCTCCACAATGGGAAAGGCCACAACAGTAAAAGGCCCGCGTACCACAAACAAACAAAAAAAACCCCACAAAAAACCAACCAACCAAACAAACAAAAAAAACCCCACTCTATTGTCCTACATCTGAAGCTTTCAATGTTGCATTTGTGAAGAGGTAGTCTGACAGGTGATACAGTTCATCACCCGTAGTCCACTAATACACATTCTAAACATGTATAAAAGTATATTGACTAACATGATAAAGAAGGCCAATGCTTTATTTTTATTAAGAAATTGGTGGGCCTGATTTCTTTTCTAAGAATTTTCTGCCCAAAATTCCTGACGTACAAATTCTATAGGCTGAGTAAAAAATTTTTAAAGTATAAGTTGTCTTTGAGAAAAAATTTCTGATTCTGAAGAAGCAATATTACTTTATTTCTGACCTAGCATAATTTCAGAACTTAAACATCTTTGAAAGCAATAATGATAATTTAAAATATTTTTCCATAAGATGAAATTTAAATTTATGGATTAAAATCAATAAGACAAAATAAATTCATATTTGAAGTTTTCAAAAAATAACCTATTTTTTCTCAGACTACAAACCCATTTACAAAACACAAGGAAATTGTTCAATTAAGACAATCATTACTTAAAATGAGAGTAACAGGAAGGGAGAAAATAGTTTTTTCCAATGTGGTCTTTTATTCTTTAATTATTCTACGGTAAAAGACTCTCACCATAAGGTAGAATTTGATTTCAGACGAGATATACACCATTCTGACCTCACACTGACCTAAAATTTTTTAGTTCTGGAAACAAATATGCAGTGAGAGCCTGAAGAAACTAAGCTAAAAAGAAATATCACAAGGCATGCAAAGACACATTGCCTATTACTTTCTATCTTAGCAACATCCTGACTGAGATGAAAGAAGGGGGGAAATAACAATAGAAAAAATCTTTTTTTCATAGGAATATTTACTGTGGACTCAAGTCCAAGTTTTCTCCAAAGTTTCTTTCCCTATTAAAAACTAGAAAATAGAATTTACTTGGAGGAGGGCTGGGGTGAGTGAGAAGTCCTGTGGTTATTTTTCAGTGAATTTATGAAACTAAGAGAGTCACATCTGGCTAAAGTGATACATGGCCATTATACCAATATGGCCGTAATACTGAGGCACTCTAAGTACAAATCACGATTTTCAGTAGCAAGAAATAATGAGGTACATTTGACTCCTTATCAGATTTGACTATGGGTCTGTGATTAACTTAAATATTTTCTATTGGGAAAGGAAATAAGGAACTGCATTTTGTCCAATGAACACTAAGAAGAAAGTTATTTGGAGAGTTAAAACTCTTTGCTTGATCTAGTAAATCAGGATAGATGCATATTTTATTCCTGTGAATGTAATGCTGAGTTAATATGAATCTTAACCTTAATTGTTTGAATTATGAAAAGTGAATTGCAGTCCTCAGTAGCAGGATTGGATGTTTCATGTAGCTATCTCTAATCCTCCCAACAGCTCTAACAGTAGATATTATTATCCCATATTTTCCAAAAGAGGAAATCAAGCTTTAGGTATGCTCAAAGTTACTTTGTTAATATGAAGCAGAGTAGGGTTTGGAACCCATTTCAAAACCCATGCTATTTCCATTATGTCGCATATCATCTAAGAACATATTTTTTTGGCTTAGCCCGATTATACGGATTCACAGTGAAAATACATAATGGGAAATATGAGTCATGTACTGAGTAGCAATTTTTATAATTTCTGCTGAAGAATAACTTTAAAATTGGCAAGTAATCTAAACTTTGTATTTAAAATACATGACTGTCTTGACTTTAGGCATTCCTAACTAAATTAGCTTTTCTTTGTGTAATTAAATCACACTCTGGAATTCTAGTCTTTATTTCTATCAAAACAAATCAACACTTTTTTTGTTGTTACAGTAAAGAATCTGCCCATATCCCATCAATTTGTTTTCCTTTTGTTTTATAATCCAAAAGAGAGGTTTGATAGAATGTTTTCCCTCTCATGTTTGGGAACTCTTAACTGGAGCCCATGTATTTCTTAAGTCTTATGAAAATATATGCAACATTTTGTAATAAGTGACTAAGTGCATTTTTCTGGCAATGAGTCCCTTGGCTTTCACTGGATTACAAAAGAATCCATGGCTGAAAAGAAAGATAAAAACTACTTACTTCCTAGCAGAGACTTTTTGTTTTTTTTGATAGTGTCAACTTAAATGAGATGGAAAATACAATACAATGATGTTTAGTTGTACCCTTTCAAACAGAAGCAAAGTATTTACCCTTGAAACCATACATAAACTATATACATTTTATAGTCATTTCTTTCTTTCTTTTTCTTCTGTCTAGGTCATTTGAAATAAGCTTACTTGTTTAAAAAAAAAAAACTTTGGAGACAAAACTTTAAAAAATTCTATGGAACAATGCAGTGTTTTTCCAAAACTGGAAGGAAAGTTGAGATGAAGTCTACTTTATACTGAGATATATAGCCCAAACTCGTCTTGAATAAAGACTAAAATCAAAAGAAAGAAAAATACATAAAATATGATTAAAAATCAAAAGAAAAATAGTAGGTTGGCAGTTTAAGGCTTTCTAATCAAAGTTTCAGCTAGGTACCCATCTGCGTTGTCTAAAGAGTCATTTCTCAAATTTACCCTTGAACTGGATATTTAATGATAGTTTTATAATGGCAATGACCCCTAAATAGGACAGACAGAGGTTTTTCCTTGCCTCATTAAACCTGGAAGAGGTCAATGTTATAAGCCTCTTTGGTTTTCTTCCATAGGTAGTGACTTAACAGCATGTGTGAGTAAGACATTTACTTAATCCATCATGTTAGAATGTTTTTTCCCTAGATAATACTAATCCCAAATTATATACACCCCTTTTATTATAAAAGAATCCAGTCCATCACTTCTACAAGAGTTATTTCTTTTCTAAGCCTAGCTGTTCAAAGTGGGATGCAGAATAATACTTCTTTTCTGAGCACTTTAACAAAGTTGGCAATACATGGAAAGGCACCGACATGGTACTAATTAAGGGCTGGGGAGTTTGGTGAGTTTCCTGGTCACAGATTTTGGGGTTTTGAAACTAGCAATTCTTTACTCTTCCTTGTTCAGATAGCCTAAAATAATGGTCATACTTCATTTGGACTATACGTTGATTTTGGATATAGACTTTTTAAAAATCTGAGCTTTTTTTTGGTTTTAACTGTGTTATTAAGAAATGCTCATTCCTTAAGCCTAGAAATAAAGAAGTTACATTTTTTTTCCTCTCACTTTCTTACATTCTGCTCCAGAGTCTAAATTCTGCTTATTTGTGGAGTGGCATTATTTTACAGTTTAGTGGCTCCCAGCTGTGCAGTTTTTCTGGACATCACAGCGATAGCAAAAGCATAGATTTTGGTTGTCTTCCCTGTGCACCGAGAAGAATTTTTGGCATTACACTCAGTTCACTATGCATATAGCTCTCTGTATAATGGATGGAGTTCTGTTTCCATGGAAGGAGGAAAGACTTTTGGAACATACATATCCATTGACCCTTGCTGGATTCTTTTTCTGCCTATATCCAAGTCCATCTCAACAGCAGGCGGGAGACAGAATATATACAGCACTTAAATATCCAGGAAGAGAATCGCTACACCAAGTATAGATGATCAAACCCAAGCTTGCATTTTTCCTACACTTTGCCTTAACAAATTTGAGTATCTCCCTGGGCGGCTCGTCCTTGACTTTGCTGCATGATAACTTTTGGTAGAGGAAAACACATTGTACAACCTTGCAGTCCTTTGTAACAAGGAGCAGAACTAAATACATTGTCTGTTTCACACGTCAGAAATTCCCCCCCATACAATCTTGTCATGTTTTTCCCCTGTAACCATGGCCGCATTTGTCAGGCAACAGCAACAAAATAGTCTCTGTAAAAAAGAAGCAATATGTTTGATTTCAAAATGTATTTGAATTTATGTGCATCATCTAACAGGAAACTTTTCCTTATGATGTTCATCAACGTTTATTCTTGATAACTGCAAAGAAAAGTCCTGAGGTTAATTATAAAATAATTTTTCTATTTATTATTTTAGGATAACAACCACACATTTTATTCAAATATAGATCCATAAAGAATCAAATATTTTAAAGGCTTAATCTTTAAAGTACGATCTATTATTTACTTTCTTTTCATAACATTTCCAAATGCCTCTGGTTATGGTGTTTGTGAATGCCTCTTTAAATCATTATTTTTCTCAGTCTAGCTTATGTAATGCACCAGTTGCAGCCTACATGTATGATAAAGTAAAGACCAGCCCTTCAATGGCATTTTGGGGCACTGTAAAAGGAGCGTTTTCCCTTTACCCTTGACTTATGTTAAGCATTCAGTTCAGGTTAGAGAAGATGGTTGTCTGATTGCTTGTCCTACTTTTCTTTGCCAGAGCAGATAAAGTATGCTTATCTATTAAAAGCACTCCAGAGTAACATTAAGCCAGGACACCTGTGGAGTTTGAAAACATAGGTTCTCAAACAGGTCACTGGCTGCTGGGGCAGCTTCAAGCACAGAATAACAAGGACTCTTTAGTATGGGAAACAAGGATCTCAGTGCTTTCATGTGGTCTGTGTAGAAGGAAAATTTATCAACAGTGAGAGAGAAAGGAAAAGATCTTCATTTCCCACTTTTCTTAATCAGTCATTAATCTATAGATCTATTCTTATTTTTAAATCTGTGTCTTAGGGGTCCATGCCCATAGCAAAATGTATCATAAATATTTGAATAGAAGCTGTGTGGTTTATAAGGGCTTCACTTTTCTTAAGTTTGAAGACAATATGTGACATTAATTTATAGCAAATGATGCTTTAATTGGTATCCCAACCATTTCCCTTTATAATAATAAAAAATCAGCAAAGTAGGCAAATTTGGGGGTATAACTTAGAGTTGTTAGGAGTTTGGGATTGTTAGAATCATTTGAAAGGAGGTCTTTTTAGTGTCATAAAATGTCTAAAATAAGTTCTTGATAATTTTGTAAACTTAAAAAGTGCAATAATTTATATTTAGATTATTCAACTGGCAGTTAGTAGGTAGCAGAATAAAATAAATTCTAAAGGAATATAACACAAAAACTAACTAGTCATTGTCCAATTATGGGATCACTGTAGGAATTTATGTAGAAATTGTATTATGAGCAATATTGCTTTTTGGTGAGAACTGGCTTTTTTTTTTTTTTTTTAGCTTAAAAGTGAATGGTTTGTGGGAAATTGGTTCAAGATGGCAGAGTAGAAGGACATGCTCTCACTCCCTCTTGCGAGAGCACCAGAATCACAACTAACTGCAATCATCGACAGGAAGGCACTGGAACTCACGAAAAAAGATACCCCGCATCCAAAGACAAAGTAGAAGCTACAATGAGACGGTAGGAGGGGCGCAATCACAATAAAATCAAATCCCATAATGGCTGGTTGGGTGACCCACAAACTGGAGAACACTTAAACCACAGAAGTCCACCCACTGGAATGAAGGATGTGAGCCCCACATCAGGCTTCCCAACCTGGGGGTCTGGCAATGAGGGAGGGATTCCTAGAGAATCAGACTTTGAAGGCTAGCAGGATTTGATTGCAGGACTTCAACAGGACTGGGGGAAACAAGGACTCCACTCTTGGAGGGCACACACAAAGTAGTGTGTACATCGGGACCCAGGGGAAGGAGCAGTGACCCCATAGAGGACTGAACCAGACCTACCTGCTAGTGTTGGATGGTCTCCGGCAGAGTCGGGGGGTGGCTGTGTCTAACCATGAGGATGATGACACTGGCAGCAGAAGTTCTGGGAAGTGCTCCTTGGCATGAGCCCTCTCAGAGTCCGCCCTTAGCCCCACAAAAGAGCCCAGGTAGGCTCCAGTGCTAGGCCGCCTCAGCACTGAGGGAACCCAGCCCCAGCCTTCAGCAGACAAGTAATGTATTACTGAGCTCTGCCCACCAGAGCACACACAGCTGTACCCACCACCAGTCCCTCCCATCAGGAAACATGCAGGAGCCTCTTAGACAGCAGCATCCACCAGAGGGCAGACAGCAAAAGCAAGAAGAACTACAATCCTGCAGCCTGTGGAACAAAAACCACATTCACAAAAAGATACACAAGATGAAAAGGCAGAGGGCTATGTACCAGATGAAGGAACAAGATAAAACCCCAGAAAAACAACTAAATGAAGTGGAGATAGGCAATCTTCCAGAAAAAGAATTCAGAATAATGATAGTGAAGATGATCCAGGACCTCGGAAAAAGAATGGAGGCAAAGATCGAGAAGATGCAAGAAATGTTTAACAAAGACCTAGAAGAGTAAAAGAACAAACAAACAGAGATGAACAATACAATAACTGAAACGAAAAATACACTAGAAGGAATCAATAGCAGAATAACTGAGGCAGAAGAACGGATAAGTGAGCTGGAAGACAGAATAGTGAAATTCACTGCTGCAGAAGAGAATAACCAAAAAAGAAGGAAAATAAATGAAGACAGCCTAAGAGACCTCTGGGACATTAAATGCAACAATATTCGCATTATAGGGGTCCCAGAAGGAGAAGAGAGAGAAAAAGGACCTGAGAAAATATTTGAAGAGATTATAGTCGAAAACTTCCCTAACATGGAAAAGGAAATAGCCACCCAAGTCCAGGAAGCACAGAAAGCCCCATACAGGATAAATCCAAGGAGAAGCACACTGAGACACACAGTAACCAAATTGGCAAAAGTTAAAGACAAAGAAAAATTATTGAAAGCAGCAAGGGAAAAACGACAAATAACATACAAGGGAACTCCCATAAGGTTAAAAGCTGATTTCTCAGCAGAAACTCTACAAGCCAGAAGGGAGTGGCATGACATATTTAAAGAGATGAAAGGGAAGAAACTACAACCAAGATTACTCTACCTGGCAAGGATCTCATTCAGATTCGATGGAGAAATCAAAAGCTTTACAGACAAGCAACAGCTAAGAGAATTCAGCACCACCAAACCAGCTCTACAACAAATGCTAAAGGAACTTCTCTAAGTGGGGAACACAAGAGAAGAAAAGGACCTACAAAAAGAAACCCCAAAATATTAAGAAAATGGAACATACATATTGATAATTACCTTAAATGTGAATGTATTAAATGCTCCAGCCAAAAGACACGGGCTCACTGAATGGATACAAAAACAAGACCCATCTATATGCTGTCTACAAGAGACCCACTTCAGACCTAGGGACACATACACACTGAAAGTGAGGGGATGGAAAAATATTCCATGCAAATGGAAATCAAAAGAGGGCTGGAGTAGCAATACTCATATCAGATAAAATAGACTTTAAAATAAAGAATGTTACAAGAGACAAGAAAGGACACCACATAATGATCAAGGGATCAATACAAGAAGAAGATATAACAATTATAAATATATATGCACCCAACACAGGAGCACCTCAATACATAAGGCAACTGCTAACAGCTATAAAAGAGGAAATCGAGAGTAACACAATAATAGTGGGGGACTTTAACACCTCACTTACAACACTGGAGGTCATCCAAACAGAAAATTAATAAGGAAACACAAGCTTTAAATGAAACAATCTACCAGATATATTTAATTGATATTTATAGGACATTCCATCCCAAAACAGCAGATTACACTTTCTTCTCAAGTGCTCATGGAACATTCACCAGGATAGATCACATCTTGGGTCACAAATCAAGCCTCAGTAAATTTAAGAAAATTGAAATCATATCAAGCATCTTTTCTGACCACAACTCTATGAGATCAGAAATCAATTACAGGGGAAAAAACATAAAAAACACAAACACATGCAGGGTAAACAATACGTTACTAAATAACCAGGAGATCACTGAAGAAATCAAAGAGGAAATCAAAAAATACCTAGACAAATGACAGTGAAAACACAATGATCCAAAACCTATGGGATGCAGCAAAAGCAGTTCTAAGAGGGACGTTTATAGCAATACAAGCCTACATCAAGAAACAAGAAACAACTCAAATAAACAATCTAACCTTACACCTAAAGGAACTAGACAAAGAACAACAAAACAAAACCCAAACTTAGTAGAAAGAAAGAAATCATAAAGATCAGAGCAGAAATAAATGAAATAGAAACAAAGAAAACAATAGCAAAGATCAATAAAACTAAAGGTTGGTTCTTTGGGAAGATAATCAAAATTGATCAACCACTAGCCAGACTCATCAAGAAAAATAGGGAGAGGGCTCAAATCAATAAAATTAGAAATGAGAAAGGAGAAGTTACAACAGACCCCACAAAAATATAAAGCATCCTAAGAGACTACTACAAGCAACTCTATGCCAATAAAATGGACAACCTGGAAAAAATGGACAAATTCTTAGAAAGGTATAAACTTCCAAGACTGAACAAGGAAGAAATAGAAAATATGAACAGACCAATCACAAGTAATGAAATTGAAACTAGCATTAAAAATCTTCCAACAAAGAAAAGGCCAGGAGCAGATGGCTCCACAAGTGAATTCTATCAAACACTTACAGAAGAGCTAACACCCATTCTTCTCAAACTCTTCCAAAGAATTGAAGAGGTGTGAACACTCCCAACTCAATCTATGAGGCCACCATCACCCTGATACCAAAACCAGACAAAGATACTACAAAAACAGAAAATTACAGACCAGTATCACTGATGAATATAGATGGAAAAATCCTCAACAAAATACTAGCAAACAGAATCCAACAACACATTAAGAGGATCATACACCACGATCAAGTGAGATTTATCACAGAGATGCAAGGAGTCTTCAATATATGCTAATCAAGCAATGTGATACACCATATTAACAAATTGAAGAATAAAAACCATATGATCATCTCAATAGATGCAGAAAAAGTTTTGACAAAATTCAACGTCCATTTATGATAAAAACTCTCCAGAAAGTGGGCATAGAGGGAACCTAATTCAACATAATTAAGGCCATATATGACAAGCCCACAGCAAACATCATTCTCAATGGTGAAAAACTGAAAGCATCTCCTCTAAGATCAGGAACAAGACAAGGATGACCAACACTCACCACTATTATTCAACATAGTTTTGGAAGTCCTAGCCACGGCAATCAGAGAAGAAAATATACATCAATGGAACAGGGTAGAAAACCCAGAGATAAACCCATGCACCTATGGTCGACTAATCTATGACAAAGAAGGCAAGGATACACAATGGAGAAAAGACAGTCTCTTCAATAAGTGGTGCTGGAAAACTGGACAGCTACATGTAAACGAATGAAATTAGAACACTCCCTAACACCATACACAAAAATAAACTCAAAATGGATAGAGACCTAAATACAAGACCGGACACACTATAAAACTGTTAGAGAAAAATATAGGAAGAACACTATTTGACATAAATCACAGGAAGATCTTCTTTGATCCACCTCCTAGAGTAATGGAAATAAAAACAAAAATAAACAAATGGGACCTAATGAAACTTAAAAGCTTTTGCACAGCAAAGGAAACTACAAACAAGACAAAAAGACAACCCTCAGAATGGGAGAAAATATTTGCAAATGAATCAATGCACAAAGGATTAATCTCCAAAATATAAAAGCAGCTCATGCAGCTCAATATTAAAAAAACAAACAACCCAAACAAAAAATGGGCAGAAGACCTAAGTAGACATTTCTCCAAAGAAGACATACAGATGGCCAAGAAGCACATAAAAAGCTGCTCAACATAATGAATTATTAGAGAAATGCAAATTAAAACTACAATGAGGTATTGCCTCACACTGGTTAAAATGGGCATCATCAGAAAATCTACAAATAATAAATGCTGGGGAGACTATGGAGAAAAGGGAACCCTCTTGCACTGTTGGTGAGAATGTAAATTGATACAGCCACTGTGGAGAACAGTATGGAGGTTCCTTATAAAACTAAAACTAGAACTATCATATGATCCAACCATCCCACTACAGGGCATATACCCTGAGAAAACCATAATTCAAAAAGACACATGCACCCCAATGTTCATTGCAGCACTATTTACAATAGTCAGGTCATGGAAGCAACCTAAAGGCCCAATGACAGACGAATGGAAAAAGAAGTTGTGGTACATATATACAATGGAATGTTACTCAGCCATAAAAAGGAACGAAATTGAGTCATTTGTAGAGACGTGGATGCATCCAGAGACTCATACAGAGTGAAGTAAGTCAGAAAGAGAAAAATCTATATTGTATATTAATGCATATATGTGGAAACTAGAAAAATGATACAGATGAACCAGTTTGCAGGGCAGAAACTGAGACACAGATGTAGAGAACCAACTTATGGACACCAAGGGGGGAAAGTGGAGGCGGGGGGAAGAAAAAAAAATTAGAATGTTTAACCATAATATTTAGCAACTTAAAATCACTAGAATAAAATAAACATTTTGTTTTAATGAAAAAAAAAAGTGAATGGTTTTATTACTTTGGTAGTAGCATAATTTTTTTTTCCTAATAGACTAAAACCCTCATTTTATATTTGTGCCATTTGTAGAAGCTAAATGGAGATATTGAGAAGTCAGCTAGGAATCAGATCACTAGAACTTATATTTTACCTTCATTTTATGAAATAATCATTTTAGGGGCTCTAGGTACCATTTATGTATTTTCAATGCATTTTATAGCAATTTGAGCAACATCATTTCAAATGAAAAATCACATTCACTAGTAAATAGCAATGAATGATTTCCCCAAGTTACCTACATATAACCAATCCTCAGTGTTTGTACAAATTGAAGGAAGGAGAAAATGATTTTCAGCCCCAATTATTTCCCAGAGGTTTTTGCTTTTGGCTTTTTAATACACGTTGAATTTCTTCAACAATTTATTATTTGCTCTAACAACTAAATTGATAAGTACGTAATGAAACTGATGACTGCTGAAGCAAATCAGCATTTGGTGTGCAGTAGGAATAAAAGAAGAAAGTGTAGAGTATTAAAATGTAGCAATAGCTTCTCTACATGTGAAAAATCCCTGGATGAATGAATTCTTAATCTGGGAGTAATTTTTGGTAAATTAGAATAAAACCGTTTCTTTAATAGCTGAACATGACTCTGGGTCAAATTGATTTTTTAAAAAGTATTATCCAAAAGAAAGTTAAATATTGTAGTCATGTTATATATCCAGAAGCAAAGGGATGTGTAGGGGTGTGTGTCTCTATTTTTCTTTTTTTGGTAAACTAATGTTCTTTTTAAATTTCTCTTGGATGAATTCTTAGAAGTAGAATTGCTATTACACAATGAGTTATATGCTTAATATTAATAAGAAGTTTTTAACCTTCCAAAGTGGCTGCACTATTGTAGATTCTCACCAACAATATGAGAGTTCTAGCTATACCACTCTCCTGCCAACTTCTGGTAGTGATCAGTCTTTATTTTAGCCATTTTAGTGGATGCATTGTGCTATCTCATTATGATTTTCATCTGCAATTTCCTGATAACTAGTGCTGATAAGCCTTTTAAAATGTGCTTATTGGCCATCTGTATATCTTCTTTTTTGATGTGTCTGTTAAATTTTTGCTCATTTCTTATTTGAATGTATTTTTATTATTTAATAAGAGTTCCTTATATAGTTTGGATGTGAGTCACGAGGAGGGTGTCTTTGCTTGAGTCTACCATTTAGGCAAGTGATGAATTTAATAATTCATATAACTAGCATCTCCTGCTCTCCAGCTGGGGCCCCAGACCCCCATCAATAATAGACAGTACATTGATCATATCTCATTCAATATCTAGTGCTATGTTATCAAACTTGGGTATTTGCTGAACTTGAGCAACACATACAAGGAATGGACTAACATTTTGGAGGAGTAATCATAAACATATCAAAAAGGACATGATTTAAGAAGTTTTATAGTCTCATGCATCAGTGCACAGATTTGGAGTGAGTCAGAACAGGGCTTGATTCCCAGCTCTTCTGTTTTTGTGTATACTGCTTTGGGAGAGTTACAGAAGCTCTGCAAACTTCAGTAGTCTCACTTGGAAGAGGGGGTAAAGTTATCTATGCTTCCTTCTGCAGAGCTGTCAGGAGGAGTAAATAAAATATTTTTAAATGGCTTGTGCACAGTCCCTGTATGTTAACTGGTACTAAAGGAAGCTTCTGCTGCTGCTTCTTTATTTTTTTGGTTTTGTTTGTTTATTTCAGTATATAGAAGACTGGTTTTCAAGTCTAAGCTTCAACACCCAACTAGTGTGAAATGTTCATCTCTCTGAGCTTTAGTTTTTTCATTCTGCTCTAATTACTTCTCAAAGTTCAATAAAGGTAACATACTGGGAATCTATAAACTCTGTATTTTAAAATAAAAGGTAAAAAATAAAAAGGAACTCTCATATACTCTTGGTGGGAATGTAAATTGGTACAGCCACTATGGAGAACAGTAAAGCGGTTCCTTAAAAAACTAAACATAGAGCTACCATATGATCCAGCAATCCCACTCCTGGGCATATATACGGAGAAAACTCTATAATTTGGAAAGATACATGTACCCTGATGTTCATAGCTGCACTATTTACAATAGCAAAGACATGGAAGCCACCTAAGTGTCCATGAACAGATGAATGGATAAAGAATATGTGGTTTGTATGTGTATACATACACACACACACACACACACACACACACACACACACAGTGGAATATTACTCAGCCATAAAAAGAATGAAATAATACCATTTGCAGCAACATGGATGGACCTAGAGATTGTCATATTGAGTGAAGTAAGTCAGACAGAGAAAAACAAATATCATATGATATCACTTATTTGTGGAATCTAAAAAAATGATACAAATAACTTATTTACAACATGGAAACAGACTCACAGACTTTGAAAACAGATTTATGGTTACCAAAGGGGAGAGTGGGGTGGGGAGATAAATTAGGAATTTGGGATTAACATATACACACGACTATATATAAAATATGTAAACAACAATAACCTACTGTGTAGCACAGGGAATTATACTCAGTAGCTTGCAATAACCTATAATAGAAAAGAATCTGAAAGAGTATGTGTATATATATATATATATGTATATATATATGTGTATATATATATATATATATATATGAATAACTTTGCTGTACACTTGAAACTAATGCAACATTGTAAATTAACTATACCTCAATTAAAAAATATCACACAGGGGGCTTCCCTAGTGGCGCAGTGGTAGAGAGTCCGCCTGCCGATGCTAAAATCACAGAAAAATCCATTGTGAGAAAAAAAAAGTAAGTAATACTAACCATACATGAAGATTTATCAGACATCTTTTGCACACAAAAATTGTACCAGATACTGTTTTAAGCACCAGGGATACAGTTCTTCACTCCACGGAGCTAGCCATCTAACAGGGGGGCAGAAGAACAAATAGGTATTACAATCTAGAATGAAAAGGATTAAGAGAGGGATAGCAATGGTACCCTCAGCACCCTAGAGGGAAGGCTTTCCAGATGTGATCAACCTGGAGCTGAGTCTTAAAAATGAGAAGAAGACAGCAAGGCAAACAAGGGAGAAAGGGCAACCAGAGAGCAAAAGAAAAAAAAAAAGAAACAACCACAAGTGTAGGGTTTTCAGTGAAACATTGACAATTCTGTGTTGACGGCATATAAATCAGGAGGCAAGAAGCAGGAGAGCACAGAGGAGGAGTGGCAAGAGCCCACTTCATATGAATATGAAAAGAAATCATTATTTTCATTACTTGTATTATCAGTGACAGATTATATGAGGAATAAAGCCTTAGACAACAGGTTTCCAGACAGAGATGGAATGATCGACTTTTGGCTTATTCACTGAATTCACTGGCCAAAGGCAAAGTCTTCAGTCACTGCTTCTTATACCCTCTGCAGCCTTTCGTCTTTTACAACAAGGACAAAGAAGGAAAACCTAACAAGCAGAAGTGTGTGGTGCATTTTAGAAAGAATTTTATAGGTAAGACACCTGTAAAAAACAGTCACATTTTGCGTAGTATCTGTTAGATCAGAATCTTCACTAACTAGAAAAGCTAACTATTTAAGCATTCTATGTGTGCATGCACATACACAAGATCAGGTTATAGCTCAGGAATTGATATGTAGACAGAATTGGTATGTATTGTGTAAATCCCTGTCCTTCACTGCAACATGATTTTTCTGTAATTGTCTTTTGCTCTTTGTTTTTCCTTTCCTATGTAAACTCTAGGGTCAGCTGTGGTTCAGGATGTCTGTAATTTCTCTACCATTTACAGTGGTTAATTCTTAATACAGTATAATAATAGTTAAATGAGATTCTCCAGAGTTGAAAAAATTTATGAGAGATAAAATTCCAAAGCAACTGTAAACAGCCAAGTCAAGGACTGCATGCAGTTCAGATACATTATTACTGATCATGAATGAGGTCACTATATTTTCTTGTTAATTGTTAATTCTCTGTATTACTTGCTATCAGCAGACCAGAGACATTCTGATTAAATTATCTTGTTTAGTTTATCATTTGGAATTATTTTTCCCCTCCTAGGCCTTACCTTTAAGCCCTGTGTTTCTTGAATTTAGAGCTCAAGCTGGGAAAGGAAGAAATAGCAGCAAACTCTGATACATAAGTAGCCTTGAGGAATTGGTTATTAAGAAATGTTCAAAATGTAAGAGTTTTGCATTCTCACAATCTGTAGTAAATACTTCCAAGGTCACTCTGAACAAGAGGCATGCTGCACACATTCTTCGTTGAAAAGACAGATCTTTTATTTCCCAGCAACATGCCTTGGTAACTCGATGCTACTCTTTTGAGAGTAATCCTTAATTTTATTTTTTATTACGGCATGCATAGACGTAATGTCTGAACACTCAACCATGGAAGGAATGGAGTTATTGTGTTGCTTGACCAAGTCTTTTTAGGGGAACATTGTTATATGGGGTATGGAAAGAATATTCACATTTAAGAGATACGTCTGCCAATTGCAATTAGAGTAACTTTACACATATCACTTCATTTTCCTGAGCCTCTCTTGCCTCATTTATAAAATGGGAATGGTAGACACCTAAGGAGATTCATATTTTGTTTAAATGGATAATGAAGGTGGAAGAGCTTAGTCAACTGTGAAACTTTATATGAATCTAGGGTGCTCTTTTCTCACAATTGCTGGCAGCTTTATTCTTTATTCAGATAACCAAAGTGAATAAAACACAACAGAAGACAAAGAAAAAAATCCGAACTTAAATGGGAGTTTCTAAGCCTATCTGGCTATAATTCTTTTGTTCATGCTCATATCAAAAATAGCTATGGGTTATCTATCAACAGTTTCCCTGGCTCTACTCTGTGCTATAATGCCCCTTCAAAGTCTATATAAATAGCCAATATAGGAAGGGGCATAACATGGTCAAATAGCAAACCTTTGAGTAGCAGAGGGAAGGGAAAGGGGACATTGAACATAATGACCCAGGAAGTTCCTAGATTTAGTGATTTTTGTGTGAAGCCATGTCAAAATGTAGCGGGGAAGCTATTTTCTTCCCATCAAGAGCCAGAATGGCACCTAAACCTGCCTTCAAAGTAGTACAGGGCAAATAACAGTAAAAAAAATTTGTTCACAAATGAGAAATGTGCCAGATCAGAAATAAAACTGGGAAGACAGAGACCATCCCTTAAATGGGATCAGCTATTTTGAAGAATCAACAGCCTTTTATCTTAATTACCTTCTTGAAGACTCTTTTTCCTAATATAGTCATATTTTGAGGAACTAGGGGATAAGAACTGCAACATATGAATTGGATGGGGGAGGAGCATATTTCAGTCCATAACGTGTGGTTTGCAAATATCTTCTTCTAGTCTGTAGTTTGTCTTTGCACCCTATTAAAAGGATCTTTCACAGAGCAAGGATTTTTAATTTTGAGGAAGTCCAGTTTATCAATTGCTTTGGTATCAAACCAATACCAAAGATTTTACCCTATATTCACTCCTAAAAATGTTATGGTTTTACCATCTACATTTAGTTTTGACATCATTTTGGTCAATAAAATTAACAGGCCATAAACAAGACTGACAAATTTTGTTAGAGAGAGAAAACAATCAATATTAGGAGTGAAATGGGGTATATTACTAAAGACCTTGCAGACATCAGAATGATAATAAAGGAATATGTACTAGGAATAACTCTACATACATAAATTTGACAAGTTACATGAAAAGGACAAATTCCTCAAAAATACAAGCTACCACACCTAATCCAAAATAAAACAGATAATTTAAATGACCTTATTAAGGAAAATTTATTTGTAATTTAGATGCCCCTCCCAAAACATCCAGACCCAGTTAGTTCTCCCCAGTTGGAGAATTCTACCAAACACTTAAAGAAGTATTAATACCAATTTTACATAACCTGCTCCAGAAAACAGAAGAGAATAAAACACTTCTGAATCAATTTTATGAAGCTAGAATTACTCTGATACCAAAATGAAACAAAGACAGTAAAAAAGGGAAAACTGCAGACCATTATCCCTCATAATTATATATTATCAAAAAATTTCAACAATACATAAAAAGAATTATATACCAGAGTCAAGGGGGTTTATTCCAAGGATGGAAGTTTGGTTCAATATTTAAAAATCAGTCAATATAATCCACCATAATAACAGGATAGAGAAGAAAAATCCTATGAATATATCAATGAATGCAGAAAAAATCTGATAGGAATTGAAACACGGGATGTTTCCCTCTTTTCTAATGCAAGCATTTAGTGTTATAAAAATTTCTTTCAGGTAATCAGTGTGCCACAGTATTCATATATTATATTTTCATTTTTGTTCAGTTCAAGGTACTTTTAAAAATTTTTTCTTGAGACTTTCTCTTTGACCCATGGATTAATTCCAACTGTGTTTTTAGTTGGTTGAAATTTTTCCTGTTATCATTCTATAGGATTTCATTCAAAAAATTCTTTTAAATTTTTTGTGGTTTGTTTTAGGGCCCAAGATATAGCTTATCTTTGCATATATTCTGTGGGTACTTGAAAAGAATACGTATTCTGTTCTTTTGGAGGATACTGTTCTATAATAAATGTCAGCCAGAGCCCATTAGTTGATCATGATATTTTCTTGTATTCCCTTGCTAAGTTTCTTTCTTGTTCTATCAGTTGTTGAGATAGAGTATTAAAGTCTCCAAACTGTGGATTTGTCTCTTGAACACTGAACCAGGAGTTAAAAATAAAACTGTGGAATTGAAATATATTAAATGATAAAAAATATATTTTCTACCCCAAATGCAAAGTATGCTTTATTTTATCATCCAGCCATGACAGAATAGAAGGCTTCTTGAGGCAAGCATTTTGATAAAATTTAAAATTCACTCATATTAATTCAAAGCTTTGTGGAATGTTATAACCATATTAAATGAAATTTTAATAAGTGGGCTCATGGCAAAATGTTTTGCATATAATGTTTACACTGTTAACAAAGACAATTTGTCTCTTGTGATTTGACATATTTCTTTTTGATGTCAGAGTATGCTATTATTTTTAAAATGTCTGTCTTCTGTATCACAAAAATACATTTAACATCTAAATATAAAATTACTTTGAAGAAATTGTACTGTACACATAATGTACAAAACCCAATTTTAAAATTTTAGTACATTACATACTTTTGACTAGAGTATAATTAGTAACTTTCATAATAAAAACTGATTTTTAAAATTTCAAAACAGAATAAAATTAATTTATGAAAATTGAGTCATTATTCAGTGTTCATTTTTTAACATGCTTTCATAATTATCTTATAAAAATAATCCTTCCTGGAATACCATTAGGTGTTAATCTAAAAAAATATTTAAAAGATCTGATTTTTGGTTCTATACTTCACTGTTTCTCAAAGCATGGTCATATCTCACAAGTGCTTATTAAAATCGAGGCAACAGACTCCACCAGGTTTGCTGAGTTAGCAACTCTGAGCCATTGCCTGGGGAATTCTGGGAAATAAGTGTTTTAAACAAGTTCCCCAAATGGTTTCTATGCATTTGTACAGTTTGAGAATTTTGCCCTAATTGCTTAAAATTCAATGTGGGCTACCAGACCACCAAATTGTAATTTAAAATGTTAATGAAGAGAACAATATTTAGACCCTTCTACTTATTGTAACTTGTTCTATTCTCTACTATGTGTTACATTCAAATCTCTAATAAATGTTGTTCTACATAGTTTTTGCAATTCTGATAACTTTGTGTGATTTTCCATGTTCTGCTTCACATTTCCATTCTTCTGTACTGTTACACTTCTTCACCACCTTGGGATGGCAAATTATCTAGAGGTAAAAATATTAATAAGCTCAATATTTATTTCCTACCTTCCTTTGAATGAATAACACCAACGATCTGTTAGATCTTCACTACATCCTTTCAGGTACATATAATATTTTTAATTATTTACAGAGATAATTCCTAGGTTTTGACAGCTGCCATGCCCTATAAGACTGTGGTAGGATTATTTATGAGTCCTAACTACTGTGGATTTTGGAGTCTTTGGAGTTAGTCTGGAAGTTCACATGAAAGCTGGAAACTCTTGTTGTCTCAGTACCATTTTCCCCCCACAGTTGTATCTCTGCTAGTGGCTATGAGTCCCTAAAAACTCCAGGTGTCCTTTGAGAGCCCCTGGGATTTCATCCCCTTTATACAAATTCCTACTTAGAAATCTTTGTCTCTGAAGTTTTCTTAAGCTATGGCATTGACCTAAAACAGCAGGAGGAGGTATGGCCAGGACCAAACTGCTTGAGTCCCATTATTCTTGCAATTGGAACACTCTCTGTGGCAGACCATACTGTTGTTCCTAACTGTTGGATCACTTCGTTAAAAGAGGAGGACATACCTGCTCATTGCCATATGACACGAGGTGCCTCACTAATGGTACATTACATATTTCCACCCCATTATCAGGCTTGATGTGAGCGTGTAGAATGTGAGAAAAATGACAGAGAACTAGATTTGAGCAGAAGCACATCCTGTGCTTCTCTTCCTATCAGCTTTTCCTTCCTGTAGTCCTTTCCCTCTGCCAATGAGGGTCCCAGAATGAGAAGACCCAGTGCAGCAGAGCAGCACTTGCTGACCTGCCATCGCTGACATAAAACATGAGTGAAATTAAATTTTTTGTCTTCAACAAATGGTGCCGGAACATCTGGATCTCCACATGAAAAAATTAATCTAAACACAGATCTTATACACGTCACAAAAACTTACTCAAAATGGATCAGAAACCTAAATGTAAAATGTAAAACTATAAAACTCCTAGAAGATAACATAGAAAAAACCTAGATGACCTTGGGTATGACGATGATTTCTTTAGATACAACACAGAAGGCATGATCCATAAAAGAAATAATTGATAAGCTGGACTTTAATAAAATAAAAAATTCTACTCTGTGAAAGACAATGTCAAGAAAATGAGAAGACAAGCCACAGAATGGGAAATAACATCTGCAAAAGACACATCCAATTAAGAACTGCTATCCAAAGTAGACAAATTCTTAAAACCCAACAATAAGAAAACAAATATCTGGTCTACTAAAAAATGGACTAGAGACCTCACCAAAGAAGATATACAGATGGCAAATAAGGATATGAAATGATGCAAATTAAAACAATAGTGAAACATAATTAATACCTATTAGAATGGCCAAAATCCAGAACACTGACAATGTCAAATAATGGCAAGGATGTGGAGCAACAGGAACTCTCATTCATTGCCAGAGGGAAGGCAAAATGGTACAGCCACTTTGGGAGGGAGCTTGGCAGTTTCTTAAAAAAATAAACATACTGTTACCATATAATGCAGCAATTGTGTTACTTGGTATTTACCCAAAGGAGTTGAAAAATTATGTTCACACAAAGATCTGCACATCAATGCTTATAGCCTTTTTATTCATAATTGCCAAAACTTGGGAGGATCCAAGATGTCCTTCAGTAGGTAAATGAATAAATAAACTGTGGTCCATCCAGGCAATGGAATATTATTTAGTGCTAAAAATAAATGAGCTATCAAGCCATGAAAAGACATGAAGGAAACTTAAATTCATACTACTGAGTGAAGGAAGCCAATCTACATACTGTGACACCAAGTATATGGAAAAAGCAAAACTGTGGAGGCAGTAGAAAAATCAGTGGTTGCCAAGGGTGAGGGAGCAGAAGGGGATGAATAGGTGGAGAATGAGGATTTTTAAGGCAGTGAAAATACTCTGTACAATAGTATAATGATGAATACATGTCATTATACATTTGTCTAAATCCACAGAACGTAGAACATCAAGAATGAACCCTAAGGTAAACTCTGGACTTTGGATGAAATTGATGTGTCAGTGTGTGTTCATCCTCAGTAAAAAAAAGGCACCACTCTGGTGAGCGATGCTGGTAATAGAGGAGGTTATGCATGTTGTGGGGAGGGCAGGAGTTATAAGGAAAATCTCTGTACTTTCCTCTCAATTGTGCTGTGAACTAAAACTTCTCTTTAAAAAAGTCTTATAAAAATCCTTGTTGTTATAAATCACCAACATTTAAGGTTGTTACTGCAGTAGAATGGCGAAAAATACTAAACTTTCTGTGGACATTAATGCTATATTGATGAGAACCATTATCTCGAGAAGGATTTCCATAAACAGCTAAGTCCCACACTCACTGAGATCTCTGTGATTTTAATGTATTTCACAATGAGTATTTTAAGGATACTTTTGCCCTTGCTGGACTTCCTAATAACATCTCTTGTCCCCAACCTTACTTATGTCTCCACAATTTTTTTCCAATCCCACTATCAAACTTTCACTCTCTGAGTTTTCTGTACAAGAAATTTAGCTCTACCAATAAATTAGAGCTGTCTTTCTCATAAACACTAACAGGAATAGTCCAACAAGGACTTTCGACCTTTCAATTGAAGTATGTCTTTTCCAATTTATGGTGTTTATATCTGCACTAGAATGGAGAATTGCTTCAAATGCCCAATATATCATAAAATATATTTTAAGCACCCAAGTACACTTAGTACTCTATTTAAAGCAATAGACATATATCCAGAAGAACCAGGTAAGAAGGAAAAGAATTTTGACTGCCATTGAAACTTTTGAGTGTATCTTAAAGTATACTTCTTTGAGGAAAAACAATGAGCACAGATAAATCCAGGAATCATGGAAAAATGTTCTATGAACTTGGAAGAGGCTATGAATTTTATCTAATCTACTATCATCTCCGAATCATCAAATTGGACAAAATTAGTTTTATAACCTCTGTATTTGAAATTGGTTGAAAAATAATCCAACCACCTGAGTATGGTGTTTTTCAAGTTGATTCTACCTCTGTTGGAAATCAGAAACAGATATTTTTTTAAATACATACTCACATGACAGGGCCTATGACCATAGCCTCAGTTCATCTTTGGAAATACTCTACTTTCTGTTTTGGTCACAAACTTCCAGAACTAATTATCCACTGAGATGGTTTATCCCTGTAACACTTGCTCATCCATGCCCATGAGCTTTTGAGATCTGGAATCTGATTGTCTTGTTGGCTCATTGCCTCTGCCCAAAACATAATTCAGGGAACATTCAGAAAAAGAATGAGAGATCCAACCAAGCAAAAGCCTTCTCATCATCTTGCCACTGATTAGGTCTCACTTCTGGTCATAAACATTTTTATTCTTTCCAACCAGATATACTGTATATTTTGGAGAATTGTAGCCCAAGTTTAGAATCACTAAAACTGCTCTCATTAGAACTTGTCTGGTCTTTCTTGGATTAAGGGTGTATGTAGTTCTGTAGTTTAGTACACATGTATTTACAAAAAGTAAGAGCTTGCCCTTTAAATAATTATAAAGTATTACTCCCACTATGATTACGTGGGAAAACTGGCTGTGTTTCTCAGTTAAACTCAGTAGCATGCAATTTCTGCACTACCACATAGCAAATCTGTGCTTTCAGCAGCCTCTTTTATTCGATTTGCTCTGTTGGCTATCAAGCAAGTCCAAGGCAATTGGGAAAAAACAACAAGGAAACAGATTCTAGAAAACTAGCCAACATGTTCATTGAGTTGAATCTGCATTACATATCTGAGAAGCAGATGGACAGTCAAGGGTGAATTTCCTCCCTGGTAGGGTCAATTTTCATTATCCAACTCTGAAGGACTTTATGTTCTAGACTTTTTGTGAATGGAACTTAAAAATACAGATACATCAAGGTAGCAGGGTGGTAAAATAAGAAGATGGAATATGAAACACAAATTACTTCAAGTGGGTATAGTTTAATTAAAATGTTTTATAATATGTTGTGTGAGTACTTCACTTTGTCTTGGGATTTAAAGGAAAATATTGGTGACTGCTTCATTAATAGGGGAGGCCAATGTTACCCTAGAGGTAGAAGAATTATATTGGCAGTTCAACTCTCTTTGCCAGAAAGTTCATGAGAAGGCAGAGTAAGGAGCTGTCTAATGGTCATTTGTTGGCTGAGAACAGTAAGTTGAGCTCACCAATACTAGGGCAAAAGAGAATCTAAGTATGGCAGCTGGCTCCATCCTTTCTTGGAAACTTTGTTTCACAATACTATTATTATAAAAAAATTTTTCTAGTTGAAATCCTCCACTTTTGGTCAGGTTATCAGATCAATACATTTTAATAGCATGCTGGATAAAATCACTCATGAGGTAGAATAAAAATGAGGTTAATTCATATTTATATGAAATTTATATACAACTAGAATTGTCATTTCAAATTTCTGGATTATATATAAGGCACCTGCAAAATGCCTGTGCCCTACAAATATACAAAGTGAATCAATTATACAGTAAAGGAAAAAAGGGAAGGAATTGTTTATCTATTTAATTAGATATTAATATTTACTGATGGATTACATCTGGGCTGGATATCTGAATAGAGCAAGGGAAGAGTACAGTATAAACAAGAACCTTTCCATTACGTTTAAAAATCTTGTAATATCATTTTTTTGATATTATTGGGTTGGCCAAAAAGGTCATTCGGGTTTCCATAAACTCTCTGTAACAGCTTACCGAAAACCCGAACGAACTTTTTGGCCAACACTATACTTACTATGAGAAATGGAAGCTTAAAGCAATAATCTTACATAGTGCTGTCCAGTACAAATACCTTGTGAGCCACAAATGCAAACCACATTATTTTAAATTTTTGAATAGCAACATTAAAAATGCAGGTGAAATTAATTGCAATATATATTTATTTCACCCAATATATGCAAATATTACTATTTCAACAGGTAATCAACACAAAAATTATTAATGAGATATTTTACGTTCTTTTTTATACTAATTTTCCCAAGTCATGGTGTATACTTTACACTTACACCACATGTCAATTTGGAGTAGCCGCATTCATGAGCTTCACAGCCACATGTGGTCAGTGGTTTCTATATTGGATAGCATTGCCCAATAAAAACTTATTAAGAATGAAATTTGTATCTTATTTAGCCTTTGTTAACTACATAATAAACTGACTTGAAGAAAGAGCAGGAAAATGAATTTTCAATAGAAATCAAAGTGGGAATATAGAACCTCGTGGGAAATAGTACATTATTTTTCTTACTATACCGGATTCAAACCTTTTTAGAATGGATGGCCAGATAAAACTTTGTCAAAGTCAGTTTTAAAATATTAGATGGGGTTTGTTGGCAAGACAAAAAAAAATAACAACTAGAAATTATTTCACATACTCTAAATTTAATCAGAGTAAAGACATACTAGATTTTTAGGCATAATATCAATTCTAGTACAATCCATATTTGCGCCCCTCACTAGAAGACTGATGAGCACTGTCAATACTCAACACGTCAAGATCTTTAAATGCTTACTAAGTGCATAATACTTATGTACACATACATATTTATGTATTCAAGTTTATATGTATATATGTCCATATATATGTGTGCATGTGTGTCTGTGTATAACCTCTTAAGCAAAATATTTGACCCTTAAACAAAGAGGGGGTTAATTCAGGTGTAATTTATTGTGGGCCCTCTGTGGCTTTAGCCATGGTTCATCTGTATCATCAGGTCCTACGTGGTTCCTAGGTAGATTCAACCAACCACAGATCATGTAGTACGATTTAATATATTTACTATTGAAAAATATCCATGTATAAGGGGTCCTGCTCAGTTCAAAGCCAGGTTGTTCAAGGGTCAACAGTATATAGAACTCCAATTATCTTAGTATGCCCAGTAATGCAAAAATGACTACTTAGGAGAAAAAATGTAAAGGAAACGTCCCACCCTATGTAGAATTCCTCCTCTCTTTTTAAACCTAAGCATAATCACTAATAGGTCATCATTCATTTCTCGTCATTGATATCATCCAATATCAGAATGATAATAAGGCCCTCTCTTCTGTAAAAACACATTAGTGGTTTTGGGATCTAAAAAGGGAACTATACATAAAGGACAATTTAACTTGATGAATTTTTAAATCATGTATTCTTGAAGGGACTTACTTCTGATAATTTTCCAATTGGGAAAATAACTTTCAAAAAGGCTTAGCTAAAACCCCACAGCTAAACTTCCTTTTTAATCATGAAACCCTATTACTAGTCAATATTCATTCATGGAAATTCTCTCATATTTCCATGCAACTTCAGTGTTCACAGAGGTCTAAGCAAGGAGTCTTAATACTATCAAACTTTACTGTAACTGTACTTTATTAGTTTTTCTAAGTTTGTTGCCTTAGTGAATAAGCATTATTTTGGGAACATAAAAATTTAGAGAAGACTTTGCAAATTAGAATTTTAGCAAAGCATTTTTTTTCTTGGTTTACTCAAACAATTTAAATGTAATTTGGAAATGTAAACTTCTAGTGCCAAGGAGAGAAACTACTTATCGGGTCATTCAACCAGGATTACCCGTATATTATGGCACAAATACTCCTGAGTACATAGTCTATATTTTTTAACATATTTAATATCCTATTAAAGAAATTATCAGAGTATAATGTTATCAAGATAATTATGCACCAAACATACATTCTATTCCTTTTATGGAACAATGATATTTAGCAGAATAAGAGGTAAAGAATAAACCAAGAACTTCAAAGCTCTAAAAAGCTATTGTGTTAAACAAATTACAGTATGTATCATACTGTTTGTACTATTTTAGGTGATTTACTTAGTCCCAAATATCTATTTTAGTTCTTTAATATAAATGGGCACTTCTAGGAATATATTAAATCTTACTGAACAGAACAATTAATTAAAATCTACCATTTAGTCTTTTGCATACCCTTCCTCAAATTAATAACAACATACCACTCAAATCTCTGAATATTCGTAAAGTGTTTATATTATTTATAAATGAATAATGTACTTACAAATAAATGCTTTATAATTTTTAAATAAATTCTTTGGGCTTCCGGGAAGATGGCAGAACAGTAAGACACGGAAATCACCTTCCTCCCCACAGATACACCAGAAATACATCTACACGTGGAACAACTCCTACAGAACACCTACTGAATGCTGACAGAAGACCTCAGACCTCAGACCTCCCAAAAGGCAAGAAACCCCCCCACGTACCTGGGTAGGGAAAAAGAAAAAAGAATAAACAGAGACAAAAGAATAGGGACGGGACCTGCACCAGTGGGAGGGAGCTGTGAAGGAGGAAAAGTTTCCACACACTAGGAAGCCCCTTCACGGGCGGAGACTGCAGGTGGCAGAGGGGGGAAGCTTCGGAGCCGCGGAGGAGAGCACAGCAACAGGGGTGCGGAGGGCAAAGCGGAGAGATTCTCGCACAGAGGATCGGTGCCGACCGGCACTCACCAGGCCGAGAGGCCTGTCTGCTCACCCACCGTGGCGGGCGGGGCTGGGAGCTGAGGCTCGGGCTTTGGTCTGAGCGCAGGGAGAGGACTGGGGTTGGCAGCGTAAACACAGCCTGAAGGGGTTAGTGCACCAGGGCGGGGCTGGGAGGGAGTCCGGGAAAAGGTCTAGAGCTGCCGAAGAGGCAGGATACTTTTTCTTACCTCTTTGTTTCCTGGTGCGCGAGGAGAGGGGATTAAGAGTGCTGCTTAAAGGAGCTCCAGAGACGCGCGCGAGCCGCCGCTAAAAGCGCGAGCCCCAGAGACGGGCATGAGACGCTAAGGCTGCTGCTGCCGCCGCCAAGAAGCCTGTGTGCGAGCACAGGTCACTCTCCACACCTCCTTTCCCGGGAGCCTGTGCAGCCCGCCTCTGCCAGGGTCCCAGGATACAGGGTCAACTCCTCCGGGAGAACACACGGCGCGCCTCAGGCTAGTGCAATGTCACGCCGGTCTTTGCCGCCGCAGGCCCGCCCCGCACTCCGTGCCCCTCCCTCCCCCCAGGCCTGAGTGAGCCAGAGCCCGAGTCAGCGGCTCCTTTAACACCGTCCTCTCTGAGCGAAGAACAGACACCCTCCAGCGACGTATACGCAGAGGCGGGGCCAAATCCAAAGCTGAGCCCCTGGGAGCTGTGAGAACAAAGAAGAGAAAGGGAAATCTCTCCCAGCAGCCTCAGAAGCAGCGGATTAAAGCTCCACAATCAACTTGATGTATCCTGCATCTGTGGAATACATGAATAGACAACGAATCATCCCAAATTGAGGAGCCTTGTGGATGAAAGGCTCTTGGTGAGGCAGGAGTCAGTGCTGTCCCTCTGAGGTGGGAGAGCCAACTTCAGGACACTGGTCAACAAGACACCTCCCAGCTCCACATAATATCAAACGGCAAAAATCTCCCAGAGATTTCCATCTAAACGCCAGCGCCCAACTTCACCCAACGACCAGCAAGCTACAGTGCTGGACACCCTATGCCAAACAACTAGCAAAACAGGAACACAACCCCACCCATTAGCAGAGAGGCTGCCTAAAATCATAATTAAGTTCACAGACACCCCAAAACACACCACCAGACGTGGAGCTGCCCACCAGAGAGACAAGATCCAGCCTCATTCACCAGAACACAGGCACTAGTCCCCTCCACCAGGAAGCCAACACAACCCACTGAACCAACCTTAGCCACTGGGAACAGACACCAAAAACAACGGGAACTACAAACCTGCATCCTGCAAAAAGGAGACCCCAAACACAGTAAGATAAGCAAAATGAGAAGACAGAAAAACACACAGCAGATGAAGGAGCAAGATAAAAACCCACCAGACCTAACAAATGAAGAGGAAATTGGCAGTCTACCTGAAAAAGAATTCATAATAATGATAGTAAAGATGATCCAAAATCTTGGAAATAGAATAAATGCAAGAAACATTTAACAAGAACCTAGAAGAACTAAAGATGAAACAATGATGAACATCACAAAAAAATGAAATTAAAAATACTCTAGA